>NC_134085.1:71876191-72176191 GCF_000715075.1 Nicotiana tabacum
GCTGGGGATATTTTTAGGTACAACGAACTTATCTTTTGTGAATTAGTCCAAGCATGCTCTATCCCATGTACCCTTTCCCCTTATTTGAATTTAATTGTCTATTTTTCAAGCATTTATGATCTCTTTATTCCTGAAATTGACTTGTCTCCTTGTTTTCTTTTCTGTAACTGTCTCTTCAATTATTTAAATACTACATTTATTATTTTATTACGTGCAAATACTTGACAACATGCTCTTTATTACTGCATAAATGATACTCAACATCATATTCCACTCGTGTGTATTAAATCCTATAGCAACGCTTGATGAGTGGTTGCACTCTTCCTATCTATTACACTAAAATTTGGAAAGGCTTATTTGCGGTAAAACTAGTCGATCAGCGGTGCAGTCGACGGTTCCGTGCCTTTCCCCCTCAAGTTGTCCGCTTGAGGGTACTAGTCTAGACCCCCATAGTAACCTTACTTTGATTGAAATTGTGCATGCATCATGGTCAAACCTAGTCGGATCAATATGTTGTCCACATAATGGTCCTTTAAGACAAGCCTTATCCAAAAGTCCACCGGGGTTTCCATAATCCCAACGGACACAACCATGTTCTGTGCATTAATTTGGAGAACTAAATGCCAATATGCTAATCATGAATGTATAAATAGTCGAATTTGGTGGGGGAAAAAGGGCCTAACCTTTTTGTTTTGCAGAAAATGAGACACGAGGTCCCCAGATTCGGTATGGTTAGCAACATTCCACCATTGCTGCTAGATTGGTGGGAGGAACTTTCCTCAAGTGATAAGAAACATGTAAGAAAGTACCTGGGTAACTTTCCTTCCCTGCTAGATATTCAGCCAAACAACAGGTTGATCGAGGCGGCCACTTTATTCTGGGACAGTGAAAGGGCTGTGTTCCATTTCGGCAACATAGAGATGGCTCCACTCCTAGAAGAAATTGGGGGATTGACTTGGGATAGCCCTGAGTTGTTGGTACCGGAGAACCATAATGGTAAGGGGTTCCTAAAGATGACGGGGTTGAAGAAAAACGCTGACTTAGGATGCCTGGAGAAGTCCTACATAGCCTTTGAGTACTTGTACGAGAGATATGGCCATAGAAAGTCCTACCATACCTTCCATGACGAGCTTTCTATCACTTCTCTTGTCCACATCCATCACAGAGTGTTCATGTTCATTGTGTTTTTCTTGGGCCTGATAGTGTTCCCAATGAAAAGGGAAAGAATCCATACTAGGTTGGCCATGGTCACCAAGACTTTGATGGAGGGGATCAATGGGAAAACATACACTATAGTCCCCATGATCATAGCCGACATCTACAGGGATCTGGAGTGCTGTCAAAGAGGGGTCAAGCATTTTGAGGGATGCAACCTATTGCTGCAATTGTGGTTATTAGAACATCTTCAAAAAGGTCACTATCGCCAAGAATTTCCGTGAAGGGCTTGGAACGACCATATTGCCTTCCATCACCCCAAGCAGATAACTTACATTTCGGAATTCGGACAGGTTTGCTCAGCTAGAAAGTGCCAAAAAGTGGGTAGAGTTCTTCGACAATCTGACCGAGGAACAGGTGCAATGGATGTTTGAATGGTTCCCGACAGACGAATTCATCATCAGATCCAGGGACGCTCCATACTTGGTGCTGATTGGGTTGAGAGGGATATACCCTTATGTCCCTATTCGAGTCATGAGGCAAGCAGGAGGAAACAAGTTGTACCTAGGATCGCAAAAATGAGCCATTTCAGAGTAGACTTTCAGGATGATGATGTCCCTTACAAGTGCCAAGCTCAGCACATGTAGCACAACAAGATCATTGTGGAAAAGAACATCATTGAGCCAGACATGTATCATGTGGGGTGCGAACCTCTCTACCTAGCATGGTTAGAGGACAATCTGAAGGGGATGGTGATGCCAGGAACTGGTCGAGGGAATAGGATTATAGACGAAGAAGCTGATTCTCAAGTCAAATACAACAGGCTATGCAAGAGGGTCCACGACTCTGAGAATGAGCACTGGGAAATACACGAGAAAAACATGAGATTAATCGACGAGTGGAAAGAGATGACTATCATTTCCAACAGAAAGTTGGAATATCTAGAGCGAGGATTAATGGAGTTGGAGGGTAAAGTCATAAAGAGGATTGAGGATTGCCAGAATGCTGAAGGAAGTGAAGGAGGACATGTGGCCAGAGCCTACCTGCTGCTGGGTCTGCGCGAGCTGGGGAACCTGTACGATGGATTCAAGAAGATCGAATCTGGGGAAGGTCCTTCTGGGACCAAGTAGGCTAGATTTATTTGCTTTCCTAAATGTAATAAGGCCAAGTGCCAATAGTGACTTGCTTTTCTATTGTCTTAGTGTCGTTTTGGGATTCATCTATTTTTACATTATGAAATAAAGTATTTACTGGCATCTAAAGTTCTCCAAATCTACTTGTCACTAGGCCTACCTCGGGCACAACGAGGCTCCCAAATTAGGACATGAATTTACATTCCCGCAATATATGTTTAAATACTGCAAACATTTCAATATCCTCATTGACTTGTCTACCTTTTTGTTTTTTCTTTATTCTTTATTCCCATCCCCTAAGGTTGGTTCGTTGATACTGGCCTCATTAGCATATCACACCAGATCTAGAGGCCCTCCACCTCCTCCTCCTCCAAGAAATACAAAAGGCAGAGGAAAAGCAAAAATGGATGACCTAAGTGGTATCCAAAAGGAGAATGTTGAGAACGCAGAAACTTCAGATGGATGAAGTACTTCAGCACCAAATGATCTAGTCTTGAGACTGGAACAAAAGATATTGGAGCTACAAGGAGAGCTTGACCAGGTCCATAACTTGGCAAATTTATCACTCACCCTGAATGTCCCCGACATCAACCAACAAAACACAAAGAACCAGCACCTCCCCAAAACACACAAAACCAACACCCACAAAATCCTCCTACACCGAATCAATACGCAACCCGCCCCTCCCCCAAAATCTCAATCCCTTACCAGTACCAACTCCGCCACAACATCACCATAAACCAATTCAGTAGCCACCAACCACCACTTACCATACTCTCAAAAACACACCACAACCCATTCCCAATCCTCAAAATTCAACCAATGACCATTATTACACCCAAGAACCTGGCACCCATCAAAGCAACCTTATATATGTGGAAACTATACCTCACTCTATCCAACCAATCTTCTATACACCGGAATCCTCCGAGAAGGACCTACTCATTAAAAACATGGCTGAAGAACTCAAGAAATTGACGAGCCGGGTTCAGGGTGTCAAAGGCAACAAGGGAATAGAAGGATTGAACTATGAAGACCTATCCATACAGCCAGATGTAGAACTACCAAAGGGGTACAAACCTCCCAAGTTCGAAATGTTTGATGGTGCAGGTGATCCTAGGGTTCATTTGAGGACCTATTGTGACAAGCTTGTCGGGGTCGGAAAGGATGAAAAGATCTAGATGAAACTCTTTATGAGGAGTCTTACGGGAGATGCTCTATCCTGGTATATTGGCCAGGATCCCAAGAAGTGGTCCAATTGGGTAAGTATGGCGTCCGATTTCATGGACCAATTCAGGTTCAATACAAAGAATGCACCAGACATTTTATACATCCAGAATCTTAAGAACAAAACCCACCGAAACCTTCCGTGAGTATGCTACTCGTTGGAGGTCGGAAGCGGCCAAGGTTAGGCCATCTTTGGACGAGGAACAGATGAACAAGTTCTTCGTCAGAGCACAGGATCCGCAATATTATGAAAGATTGATGGTCATTGAAAACCATAAGTTCTCTAATATCATCAAGCTTGGGGAAAGAATTGAGGAAGACATCAAAAACGGGATGGTAAAGAATTTTAAGGCATTACAGGCCACAAACAAGGCATTGCAATCAGGCAACATATCAAAGAAGAGAGACGTTGGGGCAGTAATATTGGCCCAGGGCCCAAAATCTCCACTTACCTATCAAACACCTCCACCCACATATCAAACACCTCCACCCACATACCAAGCATCACCACCTACATATCATCCTTCATCTCCCAGATATTCCCAACCAGCCACTGTCTATCACACCTATAACTCCTAACCATCCCATTTCCAATCACCTCCAACTCGCCAAAACTTTCCAAGACCAAGATCCAATTTCGACCGCAAGCCACCCAGACAATACACCGCCATTGCTGAACCCATCGACCAAATGTATGAAAGGTTGAAAGCCGCTGGTTATGTCACCCTCATTCCTGCTGTGGCATTAGAGAATCCATCCCAATGGGTCAATCCAAACAAAACTTGTGCATACCATTCCGGTATAAAGGGTCACACCACTGATGAGTGCCGAGCATTAAAGGATAAGATCCAGACATTAATTGACAACAAGGTCATACAGGCAAAGAAAGCCACACCCAATATCCGCAACAACCCCCTCCTTGATCATAGGGGTGTTGGGGTACATGTGATAAAGACGAACGAAGAATGGGACCTTGAGGGGTCGATTGGGCTTATTCGAGAAGGCGATGACTTTAAAGTTGCAGTCACATACTACTATTGTGGTATAGACTTAGTCACCAATCGAGGTCGAGGTAGCTGCACCAGCTCCATTTGAGCTAGAGGTAGCTCCATTTGCGGCCACCCCCGCTCCATTTGAAGTAGAAGTGGTCACACCTTTCACAGTGATAGTATCAACCACACCTCCATTCGACTCAAAAGCAATACCCTGGGATTACATTGCCGAAGCTCGGCGAAAGGGAAAGGCAAAAATGGAGGAATCTGATGCTGCACAAGGAATGACTAGGACTGGAAGAGTCTACACACCTGAACATTTGGGAGGACCAAGTAAGGATGCCACTACCAAGCAACCTGTCATTGAAATAGGGCCAGATGATCTATGGAGGAGAGTACAAGCAAAGGAGTATTCTGTCATTGACCATTTGAACAAAACCCCAGCTTAGATATCCATCCTTTCACTGTTGAAGAATTCAAAGGCGCATAAGAACGCTTTAATGAAAGTGTTGAGTGAAGATTATGTACCCAATAACATCACCAGCAGAGAAATGGCCAATATGGTAGGGCAAGTACAGGAAAGTCATAAGATCATCTTCCACGAAGATGAGCTACCACCTGAAGGGTTGAATCACAACCGAGCATTGCATATTACAGTGCAATTTGAAGACAAATTTATCACCAGGGTTTTGGTTGATGGAGGTTCGCGCCTCAATATTTGTCCGTTAGACACTCTGAAAAGGTTGGACAAAGGTTTTCATGAAATATGGGTAGGAAGCATGAACGTGAAAGCTTTCGATAGGTCTCAAAGGGCCATAATCGGGGAAATCAACCTTTGCTTGCAGATAGGGCCAACTTGGTTCGATGTCGAGTTTTAGGTGCTCGACATACCATCCTCATATAATCTTATATTGGGCCAACCATGGATCCATGCCGCTGGAGTCATGCCTTCCACACTACATCAAGTCATGAAGTTTGAATGGAATCACCAGGAGGTGATCATTCATGGAGATGGGAGTAACCCCATTTACACTAGTCAAACCATCACGGCTATTGGACATAGAAGAAGGCTAAGAGGGGAAACCTATCATCACATTGAGCGTGTCAACGCCGTTGAGAAGGACAAATGGTGGAGTAGTAAAATAGAAAGCATATTGGCATGGTCTGGGTATGTGCTCGACAAAGGGCTGGGGAAGAACCTCCAAGGTATCACTAAACCGATATGGCCGAAGGGTCATGGTACCACCTTTGGGCTCGGATATCAGTACACATGGAAAGAATACAATGATTGGCCGCCTCCATAGCACAGATCGTATTACCCTCTCGAGCAACCAGTGCCATGTCTAGATCAAGCTTTTCACCAAGCTGATGCAATAAGGGGAACTACAGAAGAGGAAGCATTAGCTGGGTTAAAGAATCTGTTCTTGGAAGATGAAGACATGGACTGCAGTTCCATAATTGAGGAGGAAGAGGGAGAAGGCCTCACTATTCAGACTATGAAAAAGGGAGTTGTTCTCAGGAATTGGACCGCCACACCGTCCCGGGCCCGCCGAGTCCCTCGGTAGCTTGTCAGTTTTTATTTCTATAGCCATTCTAGGCATTTAAGATTTTTAGTAATTTTGATTTAAAGACTTGCTTGTTTTAAAATAAGTGCTCGATTCATCGAGCTGCACTTGTCTGGATGTTGTTTAATTTTAATCAAATGCATTTGCTCTTTATTATTCATTACTATTTTCTACACTTTTTCTTTCTACAATGTTATTATTACTTTTCCTGATGAACCGATGACTGTGACATGTAATGAGGCAACGCAACATAAGAATAGTGATTCAGATGAAGAAGATGAGATACCCGAGGAAGTTGTCAGGGAAGTTGAAAACTTTGAGAATAAGCCTAAGTCCAATCTGGACGAAACCGAAGTTGTAAACTTGGGGGACGCCGAGACCGTCAAGGAGACTCGCATCAACATTCACTTGTCAACAATAGAGAAAGAGGAATACATCCATTTTCTAAAGGAATATGAGGACATTTTCGCATGGTCATATGATGACATGACCGGTTTGAGCACGTCCATAGTGGCTCACAAGCTGCCTACTAATCCTATTTGTCCTCCAGTGAAGAAGAAACTCAGAAAGTTCAAACCCAACATGAGCTTAAGAATCAAGGAGGAAGTTACCAAGCAGATCAAAGCCAAAGTTCTCAGGGTGGTTGAGTACCCAACCTGGTTAGCTAACATTGTGCCAATTCCGAGGAAGGATGGGAAAGTCATAGTATGTGTTGACTATCGAGATTTAAACAGAGCAAGTACCAAGGTCGACTTTCCACTGCCAAACATACATATTTTGATCAACAACTGCGCCAAGCATGAACTATAATCCTTTGTAGATTGCTTCGCGAGTTATCACCAAATCGGGATGGATGAAGAAGACGCGGAGAAAATAGCTTTTATCACACCTTGGGGGGTATACTGCTACAAGATGATGCCATTGGTCTAAAGAATGCTGGGGCTACTTACATGAGAGCCATGACAACCATCTTCCATGATATGATACACAAGGAGATAGAGGTGTATGTAGACGACGTCATTATTAAATCCAAGAGGGCTGCAGATCACATAGCGGACTTGAGAAAGTTTTTTGACAGGCTAAGAAGGTACAACTTGAAACTGAACCCCGCAAAGTGTGCATTCGGGGTTCTCGCAGGAAAGTTACTGGGATTCATTGTCAGTCGTCGAGGGATTAAGCTGGACCCGTCTAAAGTCACGGCTATTCAGGAGTTACCACCACCAAGGAGCAAAAAGGACGTGATGAGCTTCCTACGGCATCTAACTATATCAGTCGATTCATAGCACAGTCCACAGTCATATGCGAACCCATCTTCAAGATGCTAAGGAAAGATAACGAAACAAGTTGGACCGAGGATTGTTAGAAAGCTTTTGACAAGATCAAGGAGTACCTGTCCACACCACCAGTTCTGGTCCCGCTAGAACTAGGATGACCTTTGTTACTCTATCTATCTATTTTGGACGGAGCCTTCAGATGTGTTCTAGGGCAACATGATGAGATAGGGAAGAAGGAGCAAGCCATATGTTACTTGAGTAAGAAGTTCACACCTTATGAAGCAGGGTACTCTCTGCTAGAATGCACTTGCTATGCTTTCATCTGGACAACTCAAAAATTGAGGCATTACTTCTGTGCATACACCACCTATCTCATATCCAGGATGGACCCTTTGAAGTACATATTTCAGAAACCCATACCGACTAGGAAGTTAGCCAAGTGGCAGATACTGTTGAGTGAGTTCGACATCATCTATGTAACTTAAAAGGCGGTCAAAGGACAGGCATTTGCAGATCATCTTGCTGAAAACCCGATGGAAGGAGAATACGAACACTTGAAAACATATTTTTCTAATGAAGAAGTATCATTCGTAGGAGAAGACATTACCGAAGCATACGACGGTTGGAGGATGTTCTTTGATGAAGCTGCAAATTTCAGAGGAGTGGGCATTGGAGCAGTTTTGGTATCAGAAATGGGTCAACATTATCCGGTATCTGCTAAACTCAGATTTCCATTCACCAACAACACGGCGGAATATAAAGCCTACATACTAGGGCTTAACATATCAATTGACATGAACATTCAGGAGCTGCTGGTGATTGGTGATTCAGATTTGCTTGTGCACCAGGTACAAGGAGAGTGGACCACCAAGAATTCCAAGATATTGCCATATCTGCACCATGTGCAGGAATTGAGAAAGAGGTTCACAAAGATAGAATTCTGAAATGTGCCCAGAATTCAGAATGAGTTTGCCGATGCATTGGCCACCTTGTCATCTATGATACAACATCCAGACAAGAATTATATTGATCCCATTCCGGTGAGGATCCACAATCAACCGGCATATTGTGCCCATGTTGAAGAAGAAACAGATGGAAAGCCTTGGTTCCATGACATCAAAGAGTATTTGTCAAAGGGAGAATATCCGGAGCATGCAAACCACACTCAGAAACGCACCCTCCGGAGATTGTCCAATCACTTCTTCCAATGCGGAGGAAATCTGTACAGAAGAACTCATGACTTGGGATTGCTAAGATGTGTCAACGCAAAAGAAGCTTCTAAACTGCTTGAGGATGTACATGCCGGGACCTGTGGCCCGTACATGAATGGTTGTCTTGGCTAAGAAGATACTTAGGGCCTGTTACTTTTGGATGACCATGGAGACAGATTGTATCCAGTATGTCCACAAATACTTTCAATGCCAGGTGCATGACGATATGATAAAAGTGCCGCCGAATGCGCTCAATGCAACAAGCTTGCCTTGGCCATTCACCGCCGAGGGAATGGATGTCATTGGTCCGATTGCCCACTGCTTCAAACGGACACATGTTTATTTTGGTAGCCATAGATTACTTCACAAAATGGGTAGAGGCCGCATCCTTCAAAACTATAACCAAAAAAGTCATCGCAGACTTTGTCAAAGATCGTATTGTTTGCCGGTTTGGAGTTCCCGAGTCCATTGTTACTGATAATGCCGCCAATCTCAATAGTGATCTGATGAAAGCCATGTGTGAAACTTTCAACATCAAGCACGAGAATTCCACAACCTATAGACCTCAGATGAATGGACCCGTAGAAGCCGCTAACAAAAACATCAAGAAGATACTAAGGAAGATGGTAGAAAACCACAAATAATGGCATGAGAAGCTACCCTTTGCTTTGTTGGGATACCGCACTGCAGTTCGTACATCAACCGAGGGAACTCCCTACATGTTGGTCTATGGTACGGAAGCTGTCATTCCAGCCGAGGTAGAGATTCCTTCTTTAGGAATCATACAGAAAGCTGAACTCAGCGATGCAGAGTGGATAAGGAGTCGCTATGAACAATTGGCCCTTATCGATGGAAAGAGGATGAACTCAGTGTGTCACGACCAACTTTATCATAATAGAATGTCTAGAGCTTTTAACTAAAGGGTCAAACCAAGATAGTTCGCACCAGGACAATTAGTATTGAAGAAGATCTTCCCACATCAAGATGAAGCCAAAGGGAAATTCTCTCCCAACTGGCAAGGTTTGTACATGGTTCACATGGTACTGATAGGAGGAGCACTCATCCTTGCAGAGATGGATGGAGAAATCTAGCCAAAACCAATCAACTCAGACGCAGTCAAAAGATACTATGCTTAGATTATTTGCATTTCCTCATCTGATATAATTGAACTACGCTTGACCTGATTCCCGTTTAAGAGGGGATACATAGGCAGCTTTATGCGTTCGATCATATCATAATAAAATTCCTATTTCCCCCAAAATTAGAAACTGGGGTAGAATTTTGAGAAGGACCCTCAAAATTCTGGAGCAAGTCCAGCCAACGCCAACATATGTCAGACGGTCAGAAATCGGTTAAGAAACTGGGGCAAAAGTTTGAGAAGGTTTCTCAAAATTCCGAAGAAGGTCCAACACGGCTCATTACCCGCAAATAGCCAAAGAATCATCCACCAAACTGGGGCAGAATTTTGAGGAGGACCCTCAAAATTCTAACATGAGAAAGCTGCAATGTCTCTGAAATGTGTTACAGTCACTAGTTCATCTAAAAATCACTCGATATATCAATATGTTTCTAAAATGACTTTATTTTTATCAATAATTGCATATTTTCAAAAACTCTATTTCCGTAATGGTTAGGTGTTACCCAGGGAAACTCGAAAAGGCCTCCAGAACAGAGAAAAGCAAGGCCAGCGGACAGAAGCACGAACCAACCTCCCCTCACAAAAACAATTTTTCTTTGAACGCAGGCACATCTGACGTAACGATAACATTTGCAAATATATACACGTAGCAAGATTACTGTCAATCAATCTATCAGACACCGAATGTATCTCCAGCTAAGACATATGTTACTCTTATTTGCTTCTTGCTCCTTGCATAAGGCTAATCCCTGCCTCCATATCTGCACGAGGCTAATCCTTGCCTCCCTATCTGCATGAGGCTAATCCTTGCCTCCATATCTGCACGAGGCTAATCCTTGCCTCCCTATCTGCACGAGGCTAATCCTTGCCTCTATATCTGCACGAGGCTAATCCTTGCCTCCATATTTGCATGAGGCTAATCCTTGCCTCCATATCTGCATGAGGCTAACCCCTGCCTCCCTATTTGCATAAGGCTAATCCCTGCCTCCATATCTGCATGAGGCTAATCCCTGCCTCCCCACTTGCATGAGGCTAATCCCTGCCTCCCTATTTGCATGAGGCTAATACCTGCCTCCATATCTGCATGAGGCTAATACTTGCCTCCCTACTTGCATGAGGCTAATTCCTGCCTTCATATCTTCATGAGGCTAATACCTGCCTCCCCACTTGCATGAGGCTAATCCCTGCCTCCCTATCTGCATGAGGCTAATCCTTGCCTCCCTATCTTGCATGAGGCTAATCCTTGCCTCCACACTTACATGAGGCTAATCCTTGCCTCCATACCTGCATGAGACTAATCCTTGCCTTCCCATTTGCATGAGGCTAATCTTTGCCTCCCTATTTGCATGAGACTAAGCACTGTCCCTCTTCGCACAAATATTGCTCTATTTCTAGCACTATCTATTTGCTTTTCAATTAGGCTAAGCTCTGCTCTCCATTTCACAAGACTAAGCCTTGTCTTGTTAACGTCATATTATTACATATCATGGGCTGAAATATTGCCAATCTATCCAAGGTCTTCATAGTCTAAAAGGCATCATCCTCATAGTTGGAAGACACCATGTCATGGCCCGAGGATCTCTCAAATTTGCACATCATTATTCAAATGCGTCATGGTTCGGAGGCACCATCTGCATGGCTTGAGAAAACCATTTCATGGCCTGCGAATTCCTTATTAAATAATTCATGGTCCATGACAACATGGTCCGATGACATTATCCTTAACCGTCCAAAGACAACTTTCATAGTCCAAAGGGAATCTCCATCATGTTTAAATTTCCGCACAAATATATATCTGTAGTATCTCTTTATTTGCAAGTGACCAACAAGTAACTGCTATCCTAGCAGGAGTGACCTCACTCCAGTTCGCTGTCTCAAACTTAACCGCTCACTATGACCGCTCTTGCGCCTCGTGTCCGTTCTTGCAATGACTTCATCGGTATATTCCGCCAATGAATCCAGAACTATACGTGGCCTGATTTCTGTAAAGCCAGGGATATGTAGGCAGCTCAAAGACCAGAGTCCAACCTCTGTCTTTCATAACATCCCTACCGGTCAAATTGGCCATCATTTCTTTACCCGAAAACTCTTTCATCCTTCCCGAGTAAAGAGAGGCAACTGTTGGTACCCAATTTTTCCTCATATATTTTTAATACATATATATACTTTCAAAATGGCACATATGCAGGTATAAGCATGCATAAACATTTTTATAATTTTTCCATAATTTTAAAAGCTCCAAATCAATTTATTTCTTCTCTTTTATTTATAAAATATCCAATAATAATCTTTCAAATTACTTCGGTGATGATTTAGTCATTTGAATTCTTTATTTATGCCAAAATAGTGTTTAAATATTTTTAGTACATTTTTTGTAATTATATTTACATTTTTAGGCTAAATTGCACATCTTTGCAATAATAGCCCTACTAATGCATAATTACATTATTGATGCATAAAATGATCTTTTATATTTTTAAAATGATAAACAACTATTTTAAATCATGTTACTAGACAAAAATAATTTTTGGAACTCATTTACTATTTTTATAAATTATGTAGGTATTAAAAGTGGCTATTTAAAATATGGCCTATTTTTATTTCAATTTTAGCCCTATTTTCAACCCAATACCAGCCCAAACCCTGCTACTCGATCCAGACCCAAAACCCTTTCAACCTCTACGATCAACGGCCACAAATGACCCTTCCTAAAATAAACCAAATGCCCCTAAACCCTTTCATTCTACACCATCCGCCGTCCTGAAACCCTCCTTTTCTCTCAAACGCTCTCAAACCTAACCCTAATCAAACCTAATCGTCACTCATCTATGGCTATCTTTGGTGGTCTCTCACCACCCCCAGGCCTCTATTAGCTTCTCTCACGTTGATATCGCCATCTCCATGGTCCTCAAGGGACCAATGTTAGTTGGCTTGCATCTATGGTCCCTTTCTTTCCTGTTTCAGGCCGTTCCAGTGTGATTTCGAGTAAGATCATCCTATATTGACTATGATCTATGGGTTTCTAAGCATGTTTCTTCACCTCTATGTTGTTCTCTTTCGAAACCCTAATTTCTTTTTCTGAACCTCTTAGATCTGTACAGATCTGAGATGACTTGAACCTATTTCATATGAGTTTTACAACAACCTTGAGATTCTTTACAAGAATCATATGATTTTCAAGTGATTTTCATCTTTTTCTAAACTAGGGTTTTCGGAAATTTCTTTTACAAAATGTTTGATGATTTTTGAGTATTTAATCTTCTGCTTCTTATGTGTTTTGATTCATTTTGTAAACCTTAACTCACTTGTACTAGAAGCCCTAATTTTTAATATTCTTCGTCTGGTTTCTAAGTATTGGTATACTGATTGTGTTGTTGCTTTGGTTCTTGTGATTCCTCGTAATTTTCTTGTCCTAATATGCCTCTACTGAATTTCTTAGTTCAACCTTTCACTGATTTTGTATGCTTGCGTTCATCCTAACTATTCATGTTAATACCTATATCTTTCTCCTTGAATCAGTGTCGATTTAACTATTTGTTTCGTTAAAATTATGTGTTAAATCCTGACTATTCATTTCTTACCTTATCTGCCAAACTTGCTGACTCTTTCGTGATTTTCCCTCTAACTAAGCCCTATTAGTGTTATAACCTAATTTTTCGACTAAGTTCTATGTTTCTGTAAATTTTACGTAGTTTATTTTCTATTTATGGGAATTGATATATATTCTTTCTAGAAATTAGTGTTACTGTGAGATTCTAGCTGATTGATTACTTCGTTAAATATTAGTATGCATAGACTTTATTTGTTTCCTTGTTTATAACCTTAATTAGTCATCTCTGCCTTAATTGCTTGCCCGTATAACTTTGGTATTCTTACTGATTCTTTATTTGGTATTGTTTGGTCTTTTTTGCTTTAATTAAACCCCTGTTGCTACCGTTTAGCTAATTGCCCCTAATTAAAGGAGTCTATTCTGAACTTCTTATATGATTTGATTCTATATTGCCCTGAATTGTTGATTTCTGATTCTTTTACCTTATTAACCCTACCCTCAAACTGTTATATAAGCACTCTCCTATTCTCACTTCAAAAAAACAAAACAGTAGTTCACAAAGCACACTTACACTCTAAAGTTCTCTTTCTCTTCTGCTACTTGTGATACTCATTGGTCTAACCGGCTGAAAGCTAAGGCTAGATATTGGAAATTCACCTGCTTTATATTCCGCACCCTTTTCTTCAACTGGTATGTCTCTAGTTAAGTTTTGAAGTCCAAACCCTATATGTTTCATTCCTGCACTAGTTCATCAGTTATGAATTCAACTTGTATTCCTGATTACTTCTTTGCTCAGCATGCCTAAACTCTGTCCTGTTCATCGTGTGCTTTATATTCTGCACTCTTTCCTGTTTACTTTTTTGCCTAGCATGTCTAAACTCTGCCTGTTCAATGTATGTTTTATATTCTGCACTCTTTCCTTCTTACTTCTTTACCTAGAATGTCTAAACTGTATGTTTAATCCTGTTCAAGAATGTCAGGTTTCCTGTATTACAATTATGATCTATGTCTTAACTACTTACTGTCCATGATTAGCCTGCTAAGTCTCTAAGACCCCAAGTGTTTTATGCAGTTTGTTGAGTATATGTACCCTAATGTGATTCTTATGTGAGATTTGTTTGTCAGGTTTTTCTAAATCTAGATGTCTCTTATGACCAATTGATTGTCTGTTGTTTTGGTACTCTTCACAAACTGTCTTTTACTATCAAACTATTTCCTATTTTCTGAAAAACTTTTTACTCCTAAAGTCATCTTTGTACTATTTTCAAAACATTTTCAAAACTATGTCAAGCACTCTCACTTCACTCTTAGAATACTAGGTTCTGCCCCTCTGATATGTGTACTGCCTTGAGATCCTTGCAATCTCTCTGAACTCTGGCATGTCAGAGCTAGCCTTTCCACACTGCACCTAAATCAGTTATGGTTTGAGAAAAGGTCTAGGTGTGAGCACTGCCCGGGATCTCTGAGGTCCTCAGGGAACTCTGATACACCTAAACATGAAATTGGCTATGGAACTTTGGGCATTGGACGCTATTGGAGGCTGGGAAGTCATTTGGGCCTACTATAGGCTCCCTATAGATTAACTCCTGTTTATTTATGTATTTTTTATCTTAATTCATTGGTTCTTAATAATTTTTGTATACAAACATTGGGGTTATTAGTGAAAAGGGTGGGTAATTATATATATGTTGGGTAAATTGGGTAGATACCATGCCTATAGGGTCATGTTGATTCAAATGTATTTGCTATGTTTTCTTTACTTCCACAATCTTAGAAACCATGCCTATAGGACCTAAAAATGGCTTTAATAATAGGGATCATGCCTATAAGGTTAAAATCAGCTTTATAATTAGATATCATGCCTATAGAGTGTGAAGTAATTGAAGTTCAGTTTTCATTACAACATGTATTCAAATTCATCTCTTTAGAAATCATGCCTATAAGTTCAAAAATCAGCTCTATAGATACCATGCCTATAGGGGTTTCACTTTGGTTAAATGAATGATGTTCGTTTTTTAACTTGCTTAACTAGAGATCATGTCTATAGGACTTAAGCCAGTTTAATTAAATAAATCAGTTCAAATTTGTGTTTATATATTCTGAATCGGCTTAATTAATTAATTTGTTGCTTCTTTAATAAGTTTTCAAACGCTGCCTTAAATTAATACTGCTAGAAAGCATGCCTATAGGATCTCAAGTTGTCGTTTAAAAAATTATTTTACAGTTTTACTGCATTCCCAATCAATCTAGATACCATGCTTTTAGGACATCACTGTTATACGTTTAGGCAAGCCTCTAGGGCGATTAAAATCCTGCTAACTATAAAACTGCACTTTGTTATTTGAGACTGCTCACATCCAACAGGTCTAAAATCAGTAGGCAAGCTAAATAGGTCTTTGACGCTTGGTCCTAATTTAATGTTGTATAATCCCTGCTCACCTAGATATCATGTTCTAGGATTTTCTCTTAAATACTTGACTGTTGTTTGAAGACGTGCACTTACTTGTTATATTTGTGGAGGTGACTGTGAGCCTGTAATTTGTTCTCTTTAATTGCAGTCCTAATTGTTTTTGATTGACACCTAGACTTTTATCATTTATACCTTAGGAAGTTCTAGAACTAACAACATTAGAGCTCCTAAAATACCTCCAGGACACAAGGAAAGGATGGGTAGTGCACGCATAGGACATCTATCAAGGTTATTAGAACGCTTTAGGCTATGACCAATGGGAGGGAATTAGGTAGTAAGGATATGATGACTACGCGCTAATGTCACGTGTAGCCCCTCATTAAGGAGTGATTACCGAGCATTGTGTGGGGTGATCCTGTAGGCTAATCAACCTAGGACCCCTCTTTCCCAATTCCCATTGTTTAAATAAATTTATATTCCTTTATGTATGTGCAACTTGTTCAAACCTTTTCTTTTATTTCATTACTTGAATCATACATGTGCTTAGAATGCCAAAACATGCCTTCATTTGCCGATATATGTTTAGACTATTTATTTGTTAAAAAGACTAATTCACATAAGTATAAGTTCGGCTGGGATCCACCGTTGTGGACCGAGAGGGGTGCCTAACACCTTCCCCTCTAGGTTATTTCAAGCCCTTACCCTAAATCTATGGTAATGCAAACTAGTCTAGGAGTTAATTGCTCTAGGTGACCTAACGCAATTGCTCTAGGTGCCCTAACGCACCATAATCCGTTAGGTGGGACTTTTCAAATACCCAAATCCCAAACGGAAATGAGTTATTACCCCATGAACGTCGGCACCCGGGCTTCTCTCCATGGAGGGAAAAAAAGGGGCGCGATAGTTCCACAATACCAACCTCAACTTTGAGTCAATACTCAATCAATACCAAATTCCGTAAAACATGATAAGCGTTGCTCAACATAATGAATAGCTAGTCTAAACATGAACAATATGATCAAATAATACTACAATTACAAGAATAAGACTCACTCGCATGCTATGACTCGACAACAATGCATATGTGCTCGTCACCTCACCTATACATTGTACTCAACATCCAAACACGTAGCAAATAGGTAAATAATACATAATCCCTCAAGCCAAGGTTAACCACGATACTTACCTCACTTCAACAGCCAAACTCACAGCTTAATCACAGCTTTTCCCTTTACACAAGCCTCCGGACCAATATAATCTAGAAATTTACCAACCAAACGATTCAAATAAAGCCTTAGGATCTACCCACAATTGCAAAGAATTCAATTTAGGCCATTTTTGAAAAATTCAACAAAAATTAACACCCGAACCCGCTTGGTCCAAACCCGAATTTGGACCAAAATTCGATTACCCATTTACCCCCGAGCCCGGATATATAATTGGCTTTAGAATTCAACTTCAATTTGAGGTCTAAATCCCCAAATTTCAAAATCCCTAGTTTCTACCCAAAGCCCCCAATTTTACCATGATAACCTTAGATTTTTTGTTGAATCTTATGAAAAAGTAGTGAAAGATTAAAAGAAATTAGTTTAAGATCACTTACCAATAATTTGAGGAAGAAACGTTCTTTAGAAAATCGTCTCTTGTAGTTTAGGTTTTGAAAATTTAGGAAATGAATCAAAAATCCCGTCTAAGTCATCTTTTATTCAGCTGCAGGTATCGCATTTGCGAATGAATAGTGTTTTCGCAATTGCCATAAATGGTTCACAATTGCATGAACAGTGTTTTCACAATTACCATAAAAGTTTCATATCGGACTCGAACTCCAGGTAGATGCCTTAACAGGCTGACCTTTCCACCGCACTCGAACTGAAGGATAACTCTTCGATCTCAACTGACGAACCTGCCGGTCTAGAATAGCTACCGGCTCCTCCTCATAGGTCAAATCCTTGTCCAGCTGGACCGTGCTGAAGTCTAACACATGAGATGGATCTTCATGATATTTTCGGAGCATGGACACATGGAATACCGGATGAATTACTGATAAACTGGGTGGCAATGTGAGTTTGTAAGCCACTTCACCCACTCTCTAAAGAATCTCAAAAGGCCCAATATACCTAGGGCTCAACTTGCCCCTCTTCCCAAATCTCATTACACCCTTCATGGGTGACACACGGGGCAACACTTTCTCTCCGACCATAAATGCAACGTCACGAACCTTATGGTCGGCATAACTCATCTGCCTGGACTAAGCTGAGCAAAGTCTATCCTGAATGATCTTACCCTTATCCAAGGCATCCTATACTAAATCTGCACCCAATAACCGAGCCTCTCCCGGCTCAAACCGTTCAACAGGCGATTGAAACCATCTACCATATAATGCCTTATAGGGGGCCATTTGAATGCTAGACTAGTAGTTGTTGTTGTAGGAAAACTCCGCAAGGTGGCAAGAACTGATCCCAAGAGCCTTCGAAGTCAATAACACAGGCACGGAGCATATCCTCCAATATCTGAATAGTGCGCTCGGACTGTCCGTCTGTCTGAGGATGAAATGTTGTGCTCAACTCTACCTGCGTTCCCAACTCATGCTGTACTGCCCTCTAGAAATGTGAGGTGAACTGCGTATCTCGATCAGAAATGATAGACACGGGCACACCGTGAAGACGAACGATCTCGCGGATATAAATCTTTGCCAACCGCTCTGAAGAATAGGAAACTACCACATGAATGAAATGCGCTGACTTGGTCAACCTGTCCAGAACGAACCAAATTGCATCGAACTTCCTCTGAGTTCGTGGGAGTCCAACAATGAAATCCATAGTGATACGCTCCCACTTCCACTCAAGAATCTCTATCTTCTGAAGCAAACCACTAGGTTTCTGATGCTCATACTTTACTTACTGACAATTTAGACACCGAGCTACGTATGCAACTATATCCTTCTTCATCCTCCCCCACCAATAATGCTACCGCAAGTCCTGATATATATTGGAGGAGCCCAAATGAATAGAATACCGAGAATTATGGGCCTCCTCTAGAATCAACTCACGAAGTCCATCACATTAGGCATGCAAATACGACCCTGCATTCTCAAAACTCCATCATCTCCAACAGTAACCTGCTTGGTACCACCATGTCGCACTGTGTCTCTAAGGACAAGAAAATGAGGGTCGTCATACTGCTGATCTCTGATGCGCTCAAACAAGGAAGACCGAGCAACTGTACAATGCAAGCGGTCTCTCACCAACTGGGATATTTGCAAGGCTGCCCATACTAGTTGACTTTCTACTCAAAGCGTCAGCCACCACATTGGCCTTCCCGGGATGATACAAGATGGTGATATCATAGTTTTTCAGTAGCTCTAACCACCTCCTCTACCTCGAATTAAGCTCCTTTTGCTTGAACAAATGCTGCAAGCTCTGATGATCTGTGAACACTTCCTATGACTCGCCGTAAAGATAGTGCCTCCATATCTTCATCACATGAAGCTCTAGATCATGTACAGGGTAATTCTTCTCGTGGATCTTCAGCTGCCGTGAAGCATATGCAATTACCTTGCCACCCTGCATCAATACCACACCAAATCCAATATGAGATGCATCACAATATACTGTATAAAGCCCTAAATTTGTGGGCAACAACAATATTGGTGTCGTAGTCAAAGCGGTTTTGAGATTCTGAAAGCTCGCCTCACACTCGTCTGACCATCTGAACGGGGCACCCTTCTGGGTCAAATGGTCAATGGGGCTGCTATAGATGAAAACCCATCTACAAACCGATGGTAATAACCTGCCAATCCCAAGAAACTCTGGATCTCTATAGCTGATGTAGGTCTAGGCCAGTTCTTGAATGCCTCAATCTTCTTAAGATCCACCTGAATACCCTTTGCCGACACAACGTGCCCTAAGAAAGCGATTGAGATCAACTAAAACTTGCATTTTGAAAACTTAGTGCATAACTGGCTAT
This sequence comes from Nicotiana tabacum, assembly GCF_000715075.1. Lineage (NCBI taxonomy): Eukaryota > Viridiplantae > Streptophyta > Magnoliopsida > Solanales > Solanaceae > Nicotiana > Nicotiana tabacum. The sequence goes on from NC_134085.1 coordinate 71,895,813, forward strand.
CTCTCAGAGTTTGAAGAACGGTTCGAAGATGTTGCTCATGTTCCTCTCGGCTGTGGGAGTAGATCAAGATATCATTAATAAACACAATCACAAAAGAATCCAAGAAGGGTTTGAACACCCGGTTCATCAAATCCATAAATGCCACTGGGGCATTTGTCAGCCCAAATGACATCACTAGAAACTCATATTGTCCATACCAAGTCTGAAAAGCCGTCTTAGGGACATCGGATGCCCTAATCCTCAACTGATGGTAGCCAGAACTCAATTCAATCTTTGAAAACACCTTGGTACCCTGAAACCGATCAAATAAGTCATCAATCCTTGGCAATGGATACTTTTTCTTGATGGTGACCTTGTTCAATTGCCGGTAATCTATGCACATCATCATTGATCCATCCTTCTTTTTCACAAACAACACGGGTGCACCCCAAGTCTAGACACTCGGTCTAATGAAGCCCTTATCAAGAAAATATTGCAACTGCTCCTTTAATTCTTCCAACTCTGGCGAGGCCATACAGTATACGGAATAAAAATGGGTTGAGTGCCCAAAGCCAAATTGATACAGAAGTCAATATCTCTGTCGGTGGCATCCCTTACAGATCTGCAAGAAACACCTCAGGAAACTCACAAACTATGGGCAAAGAATCCATAGAAAGAACCTCTGCACTAGAATTGCGGACATAAACCAAATAAGCAAGACACCCCTTATCGACCATATACCAAGCCTTCACATAAGAGATAACCCTGCTGGAAGAATGGCCAGGAGTCCCTCTCCACTCTAATTGAGGTAACCCCGGCAAGGCTAAGGTCACCATCTTGGCGTGGAAATCCAATATAACTTGATAAGGTGACATTCAATCCATACCCAAAATGACATCAAAGTTGACCATATCGAGAAGTAGGAGATCTACATGAGTCTCAATACTCCTAATGGTTACCACACACGAATGATAAACATGATCGACGACAATAGCATCACCCACGAGTGTGGAAACATACACAGGAGCACTCAAAGAATCACGAGGCATAACCAAATATGAAGCAAAATAGGATGACACGTATGAATAAGCAGAACCCAAATCAAATAGAACTGAGGTATCTCTACTGCAAACTGAAACCATACTTGTGATAACCGTGTCAAATGACTCAGCCTCCGGCCTGGCTAGAAAAGCATAGCATCGGGGCTGGGCCCCACCACTCTTAAATACATCTCGAGGACGGGCCCTGGCTGGCTGGCCTCCACCTCTAACATCCTGACCTCCACCTCTAATGCCTTGACCTCCACCTCTAGCTGTCTGACCCCTACCTCTAGCTGGTTGTGTGGGAAGTGAAGCAACTGGTGCCGGAACCATGGCACGAGAACCCTGATGTTGGGAACTGCTTGATGCTCGAGGGCAAAATCTAGCAATGTTCCTCGAATCGCCACAAGTATAATAAGACCTCGGTTGCTGAAACTGCTGACCCTAAAACTGACCCTGTTGGCCTAAATGACCACCCTAAAAACTCTAGAGTGGAGGTGTACTAATAGGAGCTGGTGCACTGTAGGCTAGCTGATCGGAATAATGCATATAAGGGCCACGACCACCTGAAACACCATGAGAAGCCTGGAGTGCTGAATGAAATGGTTTGGGAGGATGGCCTCTACCAAAAGTACCCCTGCCTCCAAATGAGGCACCACTGAATCCACCAGAATGACGAGGTCTCTTGTTAGATCCCTGACCACTCCCTTGAGCTAAAACCATCTCGACTCGCCTGGCAACATTGGCAGCCGTCTGAAAAGAAATCTCACTCCGAGTCTCCTTAGCCATCTGCAACTTGATAGGCTGAGCAAGTCCCTCAATAAACCTCCTCACCCCTCTCTCTCTCTCTCTCTCGATAGGAAGCAGAAGAATAACATGGCGGGCCAGGTCTACAAATTGAGTCTCGTACTAAGTATCAGACATAGATCCCTACTAAAGATGCTCGAACTGCCTCCGATAGTCCTCTCTCTGAGTGATAGGAAGGAACTTCTCGAGGAATAGTTGAGAGAACTGGTCCTAGGTAAGAGCAGGCGACCCAGGTGGTCTGGTCAACATATAGTCCCCCCACCATCTCTTGGCGGAACCCGTCAAACGGAATGCAGCAAAATCAACCCCATTGGTCTCCACTATGCCCATATTTCGTAACACCTCATGACAGCTGTCAAGATAATCCTGGGGATCCTCTAAAGATGCACCACTGAAGTGAAATAGAAAGAGCTTGGTGAACCTGTCCAACCTCCATAAAGCATCAACAGACATAGCTGATCTATCACCGGTCGGTGCCACAATACCCGGCTGAACTACCCCAACTGGCTGGGTTGCTGGAGTCTGAAACTGGGGAGCCATCTGCTTTGGAATGTGAGCAGCGGTAGTCCATGCTCCTCACCCAGCCTGGGAGATGGTTGGTGCCATAGGGAGTGTGCCAGTCTAGGCTACACTCTTCATAAGTCCCACTAAACGGACCAAGGCTTTCTGAAGCACTAGGGTGGCAATGAACCCCTCCGGGACCTGAGCTGGTCCTGCTGGAACAGTCTGAGCTGGAACCTCCTCATCAAACTCAACCTGAGGACCCACTACTGGTGCTGCTGCTCGAGCTCGGGGCTAAGCTCTGCCCCTACTTCTGCCTCTGGCACGACATCGACCTCTGCCCCTAGTAGGAGCTGCCACTGGGGGCTTTGGCTGCTACTCAGCTGAAGACGCGATACGTGTTCTCGCCATCTGCGAAGGACAAGAGTAGAAGAGTTCGATTGGCACAGATAGAACAAAATCGCACGACAGAAAAGAATAGAAGTGAAATTGTTTCTAAACTATGTAGCCTCTAGGAGATAAGTACAGATGTCTCCGTACCGATCCCCCATACTCTACTAAGCCTGTTTGTGAATTGTAAGACCTAGGCAACCAAATGCTCTGATACCAACTTGTCACGACCCGGAATTCCACCGTCGGGACCGTGATGTCGCCTAACATTTCACTTTCTAGGGAAACCATTGATAGAGATCATTAAGAAAAACTATTAAGTTTTTCAGTGATAAACATCAAATAAGCCATAACAAGGTAAAAAGAAAAGCGCGGAAATCCATAACAACTTTAATACTTGTACACAACTAACTAGAATCTGGTGTCACAATCCACGAACTACTAAGATTTAGCTACAACTAAGGTGTCTGAAGGAAATACAACTATTTTTTATACAAATGAAATAGTAAATGAAATGCATAGAAGGGGATGCCAGGGCCTGCATACGCCAACATGACTACCTTGAGTCTTCAAACAGATCAAGCCAGCAGCTAGACTCAGGGTCAACTCGGTATGGTACAAAAATCTGTACAGAAAGTGCAGAGTGCAGTATCAGTACAATCAACCCCATATACTGGTAAGTGTCGAGTCTAACCTCGGCAAAGTAATGACAAGTCACATTCATAAACCTGTGCAGTTAAATAATATACGAGCACAATAACAACTAATAGAAGCTAAACAAATAATAACGGCAGTGGAAACATGCCGAGGGGAGTACACGATAAAGAAAACTGTAACAGTAAAGAAACCACAACAGACAATATGCTTTGCACCAATGAAAGTATTAAACACAGTAAAGAAAAGTGCACGACATCACCCTTCGTGCTTTTACTCTCACCATCACTATAATAATTAACATAAACGACACGGCATCACCCTTCATGCATTAACTCTCATCCTCACCATATAAATAAAAGAAATGGCACAACATCATCCTTCGTGTATTAAAACTCACATATCATGGCAAGACATCACCCTTCGTGCATTAACTCTCACTCACAAAACATTGCACAGCATCACCCTTTATGCTTTAACACTCTCCCTCACCAAAACAATGAACAATAACAACAGAGAGATAAAAATATCAAGAACAAGTCTTACTTTAACATGTAGTTCCACAATACCAACCTCAACTTTGAGTCAATACTCAATCATTACCAAATTCCGTAAAACATGATAAGAGTTGTCAACATAACGAATAGCTAGTTTAAGCATGAACAATATAATCAAAGAATACAACAGTTACAAGAATAAGACTCACTCACATGGTATGACTCCACAACAACTCAACACCTCACCTATGCGTTGTACTCAACATCCAAACACGTAGCAAATAGGCAAATAATACATAATTCCTCATGCCAAGGTTAACCACAACACTTACCTCGCTCCAACGACCAAACTCACAGCTCAATCACAGCTTTTCCCTTCATACAAGCCTCCGGACCGATAAAATCTAGCAATTTACCAACCAAACAATTCAAATAAAGCCTTAGGATCAACCCACGATTGCAAAGAATTCAATTTAGGCCACCTTTAAAAAAGTCAACACCTGGGTCCGCTTGGTCCAAACCCCAAATTCGAACCAAAACCCGATTACCATTCACCCCAAGCCCGGATATATAATTAGTTTTGGAATTCGACCTCAATTTAAGGTCTAAATCGCCAAATTTCGAAATCTCTATTTTCTAACCTAAACCCCCAATTTCACCATAAAAACCTTAGATTTTTGGTTGAATCTTATGAAAAAATAGTGAAAGATTGATAGAAATTAGTTTAAGATCACTTACCAATGATTTGGGGAAGAAATATTCTTTGGAAAATCGCTTCTTGTGATTTAGGTTTTGAAAATTTGGGAAATGAATTAAAAATCCCGTCTAAGTCATCTTTTGTTCAGCTGCAGGTATCGCATTTGCGAACAAAACTTCCCATTTGCGAATGAACAGTGTTTTCGCAATTTCCATAAAAGGTTCGCAATTGCGAATGAACAGTGTCGTACCAGAAACCAGCAAAATCCAAACTTCTCCGAAATGATTTGAAACCACCCCGAAACTCATTCGGAACCTCCCAGACACAAACCATATATGCATTTCAATCATAAAACATGCTACGGACCTGCTAGGCACTCAAAATACTGAAAAGAGGTCGTCTTAACCCAATATTGACCATGGTCAAACTCTCAAATTTCTTAACTTTACTAGTCACTCAACCAAAGATCCAAAAATACACCCAAGCCCCTCGGGACTCCAAACCAAAAGCGCACACCAGTCTAAAAACATCATACAAACTTGCTCGCGCGATCAAATTGCCAAAATAACACCTAGAACTACGAATTGAACACCAAATCAAATGAAATTTTCAAGAAAGTTTTGAAATCTCTATTTTTACCACCGAACGTCCGAATCACGTCAAACTGGCTGCGTTTCCCACCAAATTTCATAGATAAGTCAAAAAATTATATTAGACCTGTACCGGGCTCCGTAACAAAAATACAGACCTGATTCCAACGAGATCAAACAACAATAATTTCTTAAAAACAGATAAATTTCTAGATTTTTAATTTTCAACAAAAATCATAACTTGGGCTAGGGACCTCCGAATCCGATTCCGGGCATACGCCCAGGTCCCATATTTCGATACGGACCCACCGGGACTGTCAAAATATGAGTCCAGGTTCGTTTACCCAAAATATTGACCGAAGTCAACTCAAATGAGGGTTTAAGCAAAATTTCTTATTTTTATCAACTTTCAACATAAAAGTTTTCCGGAAACATGTCCGGATTGTACACGCAAATCGACAAAGGATAAAATGAGGGTTTTAAGGCCTCGGAATATAGAATTTGATTTTAATTCATAAGATGACCTATCGGGTCATCACTCACCCTATCCCCTATCCCCACACCCACCCACCCAACCCCAACCCCCCGCCCCACCCCTGCCTACCCACCCTCGCCCCCACCCCCAACTCCATCCTAAATAAAAATATTATTAATAGTACTTTCTTTTCATGTTATAGATATATATTTTTTTCATTTCAACAAATGAGTATTTTTTTTACATGATATAAAAAAGTATTTTTTTTTCATTTCAACAAAAAAGTACTTTCTTTTTCTTAGTTTTTTCTTAGAAAAAGTATTTTCTTTTATTTCAACCAAATCTTTTTTTCATGATGTAAAAAAAGTATTTTTTTATTCAATAAAATGAGTATTTTCTTTTCATGATGTAGAAAAAGTATTTTTTTTATTTCAATAAAATGCGTATTTTCTATTTAGTTATGGAGCACAAATTTTAACATTATTTTTGTGTAAAAAAATAAAGCAACACATTAGTTCCTTTGGGTTTGTGTGAATTTAGAAGTATCGTCAAATGCTTGAAGAAAATAGAGTCACAAAAATATTGGGTATTTGGGGGGGGGGGGGAGGGGGCAAGTAAACACGGGGACTTGGGGAAAAAGGGTGAGGAGAGTAGCATAAAAAAATATTTTCCTAAAAAACTATTTTTGCTCTCTAACCAAACACTAGAAAATATTTTCTGAAAAAAGTTTTCCACTCACCCACCAAACAACGGAAAGTAAGTGATAAAACTACTCATTTTCCATGAAAATATTTTCTAGAAAAAACTTTTTTCTTCATACCAAACACACCCCTAAATCTTTCCTTATTTGAACTAGATAATATGACATATTTTAAAAAGAAATATAATAACAAATTGAAAGGTTAATTCTTTCCAAATATTTTAGGCAAACTGTTTTAGCACTTCAATACCTTTAAAGTTTTGGATTCTTTATTTTCTATAAAGGAAAGAAGATTCTTCAAAGTGGTCTTTTCTATAAGTAATTATTGGCATCGCTTTGGAATTTCAATAGGTAGAACACAATTTCAATTTGATAGACATCAGTATTCTATTATTGGTATATATTTATTTATTTATAGAACACAAGGCTTAAGTATTTTAGGTCAAAATTTCGAGCGCTTTTAACTCCTTTTAGGTTTAGAAAATACATTAACTTCCATAATAATTTATAAATCTAATAAAAATATTCTACACAACAACATTCTTTGTCACTAAAGTTAACTTTCACAAAAAATTATAAATCTTATAAAATATTTTGCGCAATCAATATAACAAAATTCTTTATGTTTGTAACTCAAGTTAGTTTTCACAAAGATTATAAATCTAATAGTAAAAGTATGCTACTCATTTTTTTTTTTACGATTTTCTACTTGATGTCTGATATTTCTATTGAAGCCAAATAAAATTGATTTTTCATTGAAAGATAATTTCATACCTTTGATAAAGGAAATAAATTCAATACTTTTGATTATATAAGGACGAATCTGTTAGATTTACGATAAACGAAGAAGTCTTTCAAGTATCACTACAATGAGATTAAAGCATTTTCTAAAGTTTGAATCCTTTTTGAAAATTTAGTGGTCGTTTGGATATAAGAATTGTAAAATTTTAAAAAAAAATTTTATGTGAAAATGGTATTTAAAAACTAGAGTTGTGTTTGGACATGAATATAATTTTGGATTGTTTTTGAATTTTTGTGAGTGGTCTGAGTGAAAATTTTGAAAAACAGCTTTTTGGAGTTTTCAAATTTTCAAAAAATTTCAAAATTCATCTTCAAGTGAAAATTTAAAATTTTATGGCCAAACACTGATTACGAAAAAAAGAAAAGAATTCGAAAAAAGTAAAAAAATTCTTATGTCCAACTGGGCTCTTAATTAATCAATGGTTTATAATATATTACAAATAACTATCTTTTTTGGTTTACAACAGTCAACCATTTTTTATAATAAACTTTTTGAAACCCAAACAAGGCAGTGACCAAAAAAAGAGATGTTAGATGCTATTTTTTTGTTTTAAATAGATCTAGATTCTCAAAATTTTACTTTTAAAAATTAATTATAGCAACATTCAATTTAATTGAATTTTGTTTTCATGGAACAAGATTAATAGATAAATAGATTATGACACAATCAAATAAACACGTGGATTGGGTAGTCTTAAAGTTCTTTTTTCTTAATTTTTAAGAAAAGAAGAAAATAAATACAATAATATTAATATGTAGAATAAGGAAAAATACGGGTAGAAATTTTTCTCTATTGAGATTCGGCATTTATCGATTTTAAAAACATACATAAATTTATTATTACTTTCTATTTTGTAAATAGACGAGGATATCACACACCATATAGGGGTGGGGTGGATGAAGTAGAGGTTAGCGTCGGGAGTCCTATGTGACAAGAAAGTGCCACCATTCCTAAAAGGTAAGTTTTATAGAGCAGTGGTTAGGTCTGCCATGTTGTATGGGACCGAGTGTTGGCCGGTTAAGAACTCACACATCCAGAAGATGAAAGTAGCAGAGAGGTGGATGTGCGGGCATACAAGAATGGATAAGATTAGGAATGAAGATATTCGAGAGAAGATGGGCGTGGCCTCCATGGATGACAAGATGCGGGAAGCAAGACTCAGATGGTTCGGGCACATTCAGAGGAGGAACATTGATGCACCGGTGAGGAGGTGTGAGCGACTGGCTGTGGTGGGCACGAGGAGAGGTAGAGGGAGACCTAAGAAGTATTGGGGAGAGGTGATTAGGCAGGACATGGCGCGACTTAGGATTACTGAGGACATGACCCTTGACAGGGAATTGTGGAGGTCAAGCATTAAGGTTGTAGGTTAGGGGGAAGTTGTGAATATTTGTACAGCACACTAGAGTGAGACTAGCCAGTTGGAAGTTAGTCTTAGGATGCTACTGGTCAGCTACTGATGCAGAGCTTTATCTGCCTGATATTATTATACCTTCCATCTTTCTCGTATTTCATATATTTCTTATATTGCTGTTATTTTGTTATTTTATGTTATGTTATGTTGTTTTATGTTATTTTATTATGAGTCTATTGATAGTACTAATATATCGTCTCTTGTTGCTTTCTTGAGCCGAGGGTCTCTTGGAAACAGCCTCTCTGCCCCTCGGGGTAGGGGTAAGGTCTGTGTACATATTACTCTTCCTAGACCCCACTTGTAGGATTATACTAGGCCGTTGTTGTTGTTGTTTATATTTTATAAATAAGATACATTTTAATAATAATGTGATGTTTTACAATTTTGAACACATTAATATAGTGTACACGTGCAATGCGCATACTCTAAGGTCATTGCGGAAATGTTGTTTGTATTTTTTATATTTTAAACATATATTTCATATTGCATACAATTGTAACTTAAGTTACTTTTCTATTATTTAAGAAATTAAAATCAAAATTTGAAGAAGTAAACACCAAAAAAGAAAAATCCAAGTAGGAAACAAAATTTCGTACTAGACCTCCATTAGATTTAGAAGTATTTTATCGAAGTATCACCTATTTTTTTGGGGTCAAAATTAAAAGTTTTATTTCAACTAAGTATAATTATATACATCAACTAGTTACATTTGACTCTATAACTAGTCCTCCATAATCTCACTACCTATTTGTGAAGGTAAGTTTCTCTTTCTTATATCTCAACTACCTCTACACATGGTAACTATTCAAGGACCCTAAGACTCTCTCCCATTTATTGAAGTGTTGCCCTCTTGTGTGCAGCTATATGGCTATCTCTTTTAGTCTCTGTTGGCTTTCTTTCTTTTCAGCTTGGAATCTCCTTGCATTTCTTTCACCCCATACATGGTAAATAGTAGCAGCGCATAGGAACTTCATGATCTCTGCTCGTGGTCTGCTGTTCCTCATTTTTCTGCTTATCCAATCAATCTCCTCCTCCCAGTTGCTAATTCTCCTCTAGCCACCTGAGTAGTGCACTCCAAATTTGGGATGAGTAAGGACACTGGAAGAACAAATGCTGCAGGTTTTTCTCAGCTCTAGTAGTACATAAGACATAATCAGTTTGGACATGTATGCCCCATTTTTGCAATCGATCAACAGTGGCTAATCGGTCAAGTAGTGCCAGCTAAAGGATAAACTTGTATTTTGGTATAGTAGTTGGTCCCAGCACTAGCCCTTTTCCATTGAACTTTCTGAAACTATGGAAGAAAGAATAAGTAAGTTTTTTTAATGCTGAACTTATTTTTATCAAAGCAACTTTGTAATGTCACATTATAGTCCATGTCCAGGAACTATTTTATTGCATCCAATATTTTCCTTATCAGCCAACAGGCCTGTGTAGGAGTATTTAGTTGCTGCACTTCTTTCCCTTTGATATAGAAGGTATAAATCTATTTTATCCAGAGTGCATCTTTCTTGGTTGTTACATTCCATAGTAATTTATTGATAGATGCTCTATTCCATGTATGGAACTCTATGAAGTTCAGACCACCTGCTGAATGTAGTTTACATAATGTCTCTCATGCAACCAAAGCTTTCCTTGAGCTCTCATGACTGCATGTCCATAGGAATATTCTGCAAACTCTAGTTATGAGTTGAATAACCATCTTAGGAATTAGAAACACCCGAGCCCAGTAGATTTGCATCTCAAATAACACACTTTTAATAAGTTTCACCCTTCCACTATATGATAAGAATTTAGTGGACCGACACTTATTCTTGCAACTATTTTCTCAACCAATGGTAGGCATTGTTGAACTGTGATCTTCTTACACAAATTGGATCGGCTTTGCAACACATAATTAAATCATCAGCAAAACATATATGGATTATCTCCAACTTGCTACATCTTGGGTGATAGTTGAAGTCTGGATTGTGTCTTAGCTACTTGAGGGATCTATTCAAATACTCCATCACAAAACAAACAAGTATGAAGACATTGGATCTCCCTATCTTAGACCTCTCTTAGCTTGAAATTTGGGTGTAAGTCCACCATTGAATAGCAAAGAATAGCTCACTGTGCTGACACACTCCATAATTAGGTTTACAAACTTCCCAGGCATCCCATATTCTAATAGGACCATTCTGAGAAAGCCCCATTCAACTGTATCATAGGCTATTCTAACGTCCACCTTTACTAGGCATCTAGGAGATACTCCTTTTTGTGTATAACCCTTCACCATTTCATGTGCCATAATCATATTATCCAGAATGTTTCTCCCCTCAATAAATGTTGATTGTGAGGGCCCTAACAAATAGTCAACTACTAATTTCAACGTAGCAGTAATGACTTTAGCTATTAGTTTATACAGTGTAGTACAACAGGCTATGAGTCTAAATTCCTTCACAAAGGTGGGGTTTTTACTTTTGGAACTAAAGTTACAGTAGTGCAATTTACTTCCTTAAGTAGTTTTACCAGTTTGAAAGAATTACATTGTAGCCTTTGTTACCTCATTTCCTATCAAATGCCAGTGCTATTTGAAAAGTTCAGCTAGGAATCCATCAATGCCAGGGGCTTTATCAGCTGGGAGGTGTTTCAAATCCTAAAGCGCTTCTGTTTTATGTTACTTCCTGCATAAGGTTTAGTTGATGTTCATTAGTGAGACAAGGTCCATCTCTTGCTATGGTTGGGTCCAGGCATGGCATTTCTGTTGCAGCTGTTCCCAGTAAGTTCTGAAAGAAACTTATAAATTCTTTTTGGATTAGAGCATGCTCATGCAGTTGTATTCCATGTTCTATGCAAATAGAGGAGATTCTATTTCTAGCTTTCCTAGCTTTCAATGCTGCATGGAAAAATTGTGTTCGAGTCTCCATAAGCTAGCCATGTTGCTCTAGATTTCTGTCGAAGTACTTTCTCATGTATAGTTGTCCATTTTTTCAGTTGTACCAGAGTATCCTTTTCAGTCGTATTGAGTTGTTCATTGAACAGATCTGCATTCAGTTCCAATTGTATTTATTGTAGTTTGTCTTTCAGCTCATTCAGTTCCCTCTCCAATGTTGACATTTCTCTATTCATCTATGTCACGACCCTAGTTCTCCCTCTGTGAACCGTCATGACAGCACCTAGTCTCTACGACTAGGTAAGCCTAACATTTTGCGGATAAATGAACAAAATATAAAAGCTATCAAGTGATAAGTAAATTTAAACAAGAAAATGCGATGCCGCTCGGCATATACAATAATCACTTCCGAATAGTACATGAACTCTCCCAAAACCTGGAATGTCATAAGCCACAAGCTAAAGAAAGAAACAGTACTCCCATACTCCAGAGTCTAATAAAAGAAGAAAATACAAGAAGGATTGGCATGGGTTGGAATAGATAGGGACTTCGAGGTATGCGGACGCGACAGATATACATTGAAGTCTCTACAGTCATCTCGCCTCACTAGTAATGCAACTGATATGAGATACCTGGATCTGCACATAAAAAAATATATGTGCAGGAAAGGGCATGAGTACACCACAACGGTACCAGTAAGTGCCAAGCCTAACCTCGATCGAGTAGTGATGAGATCAGGTCAGGGCCCTACTGGTATAATATAATGAAATAAGACAAAGAATATTATAGTGAAATAATAAGGAAATCTAATAGGAAAATAACTCAAAGGAAACCCACAACTCAGAACACAATAATATAGCAACAGGGGGATCTCCCGGGATACCGTCCCGTAGTCCCAAAGTAAATATGCAGTGCTAGGGGATCTCCCGGAATACCATTCCGTAGTCCCAAAGTTAATATGCAGTACATGGGATCTACTGAAATACCATTCAGTAGTCCCAAAGTAAATATGTAGCTCAACCAAAACAGAGATAACAGTACAACAAGAAACCGCAATTTAGACTAAGTTTGAGTCAAAGAATAACAGGAAATTTCACTAAAACATGTTGCACAATGTTCAGATGGTTAAGGCAGTTAAGGCACGTAAGCATGCTTTCCTAAGCTAAACAAGATAGTTACATATACTAGTATTACTCAATTTAAAGGAAAACAAATATTTGCTTAATGAAAACGGAATTTTTTAACAATTACCCGTGTACGCACTCATCACCTCACGAACACAATGCTTACATATCAAACAGTACCAAATCCTAAGAGGAGTTCTCCCACACAAGGTTAGGTAAGCCACTTACATCGAACCAAGCTCAATCAATTAGAAACAATGCTCTTTCCATGAATATCCGGCTCCGGATGGCCCAAATCTAGCCAAATCAATTATATAACGTAAATATAGCTACAAGCAACTAATTTAGCTAATGAAACCAAAGCTAAGGCAAGAAAATAGAAAAAAACCCAAAAAGCCTCCCCGGGACCACGTCTCGGAATCGGGTAAAATTTACCAAATAAGAATACCCATTAACTCATGAGATCACTTGTGCAAAAATCATCTAAATCCGATGCCTAAATCCCACTCAAATCTCATATTTTTGGTTGAGGAACTTTTCCCCCAAATTCCCAACTTCCTCACTCAAATTCATTAATTTAATGAAGAAAACAACTATGGATTAATGAAACATGATCAAAATAGGATTAGGAATCGTTACCCAATGACTTCCTCCGGAAAACTATTGAAAAATCGCCTTCCTCCAAGCTCTAAATCGAATTTTGTGAAATGAATTTCGAACCCTCGAATCTGCCCTTTTTTTTTTGCCCGGCGATTATCGCACCTGCGGGCCAAGGATCGCATTTGCAGTCCCGCACCTGCGGAATTTCCATCGCAGGTGCGACTTTTCACTTAAAGCACCTCGTCCTCATCTGCGATCAAGAGGTCGCACCTGCGCGTGCGCACCTGCGGACCCTTGTCTTCTTCTGCGGTCCCAGACTGCTCCTGCGGTTCCTTCTCTCGCACCTGCGGGCATCGCAGATGCGGAACTCCCCTCACACCAGCGATCCTAGACCTCCTTCCCATTTCCGCTTTTGCGGTTCCACACCCGCTTCTATGGCTCCGCAACTGCGGCCCGAAGTACACAGGTGCGAAAACACCAGGTGCAGCAACTTCAGCAATTTGTATAAGTTTCAAACCAATCCGTTAAGCCCCCAAAACTCACCCGAAGCCCCCGGGACCTCAACCAAACATACCAACAATTCTAAAACATCATACAAACTTAATCGAGCCCTCAAATCACATGCAACAATGCTAAAAACATAAATTACCCTCCAATCCAAACTTAATGAACTTGAAACATCCAAATTCGACAACCGATGCCGAAATCAACCAAACCACGTCCGTTTGACCCCAGCACACAAGTTATATTCAACACTACATACCTATTTCAACTTCCAGAATTGGATTTCGACCCCGATATAAAAAATTCCACTACCGGCCCAAAACTCCAAAAATTTGACTTTTGTCATTTCAAGCCTAAATAAGCTATGGACCTCAAAAATATAATCCGGACGCGCCCCTTAGCCCAAAATCACCCAACAGAGCTAACGGAATCGACGAAACTCCATTCCTAAGCCATCTTCATACTATTCTACCTACGGTACAAATTCTAAGACTTAAACTCTCATTTAGGGACTAAGTTTTCCAAAACACTCCGAAACTCAAAACGAATTAGGGCGTAAATTCTCAAAATGACTGGTCGGGTCGTTACATCCTCCCCATCCTAAAACATTCTTTCGTCCTCAAACGAGCATAGAGACATACCTGAAGTGGTGAAAAGATAAGGATAAAGGCTGCGGATATCCTGTTCGATCTTCCAAGTCGCCTCCTCGACCGACCGACACTGCTACTGAACCTTCATTGATGCAATGTTCTTTGACCTCAACTTGCAAACCTTTGTGTCCACAATAGCCACTGGCTCCTCAACATAGAATAGATCCTTGTCCAACTAGATTGAACTGAAAATCCAACACGTGAGACAGATCACTGTGATACCTCCGGAGCATCAAAACATGAAATATCGGATGTAGTCTTACTAGGCTGGGAGGTAAGGCAAGCTCATACACAAACTCCCCAACATGCTGCAACACCTCAAAGGGGACAAAAACCTTGGGCTCAGCTTGCCCCTCTTACCGAATCTCATAACGCCCTTCATAGGAGAAACCTGAAGCAAGACCCGCTCTCCAACTATAAATGAAATATCGCAAACCTTCCGGTCCTCATAACTCTTCTGTCTGGACTAGGCTGTGCGAATCACCTTAACATTCTCCAAAGAATCCTGAACCAAGTCTGTGCCCAATAATCTAGCCTCGCCCGGCTCGAACCAACCCACTAGGGACCGATACCGCCTACCATATAGAGCCTCATACGATGCCATCTGAATGCTGGACTGATAACTATTATTGTAGGCAAACTCCGCTAGTGGCAAGAACTGATCCCAAGAACCTCCAAACTCTATCACACACGCACAAAGCATATCCTCAAGAATCCGAATAGTGCACTCGGACTATCCGTCCATCTGAGGGTGAAATACCGTGCTCAACTCTACTTGAGTACCCAACTCATGCTGAACAGCTCTCCAGAACCGTGATGTAAACTGCATACCCCGGTCAGAAATGATAGATAATAGCATGCCATGAAGTCTGACAATCTCATGGATATAAACTCGAGCCAGCTCCTCAAAAGAATAGGTAGTCATCACAGGAAGGAAATGAGCTGACTTGGTCAGCCTATCTACAATCACCCAAACTGCATCAAACTTTCGCTGAGTCAGTAGGAGTCCAACAACGAAATCCATAGTGATCTGCTCCCATTTCCACTCCGAAATCTCTAACTTCTGAAGCAATCCACCCGTTCGTTGATGCTCATACTTCACCTGCTGGCAGTTTAGACACCGAGCAACATATTTCACTATGTCCTTCTTCATCCTCCTCCACCAATAATGTTGCCTCAAGTCCTGATACAGCTTTGCGGCACCCGGATGAATAGAGTACCATGAGCTATGAGCCTCCTAAAGAATCAACTCACGCAAACCATCCACATTAGGCGCACATAGCATGCCATGCATCCTCAATGCACCATCGTCCCTAATAGTAACCTCATTAGCATCACCGTGCTAGACCGTGTCCTTAAGGACAAGTAGATGGGGGTCATCATACTCACGCTCCCTGATACGATCATAAAGAGAAGACTGGGAGACCACACAAGCCAATACTCGACTCGGCTCAGAAATATCCAACCTAACAAATTGGCTATCTAAGGCCTAAACATCCAATGCCACTGGCCTTTCTACTGCTGGAAGATATGCTAAGCTCCCCAAACTCCCCTACGACTCAAAGCATCGACCACCACATTGGCCTTCCCGGGATGGTACAAAATGGTAATGTCATAATCCTTAAGCAGCTCTAACCACCTCCTCTGACGCAAATTAAGATCCTTCTGCTTGAACAGATGCTGCAAACTCTGGTGATCAGTGTAGATCTCACAAGGAACACCGTACAAATAATGCCGCCATATCTTCAAGGCATGAACAATAGCTGCTAGCTCAAGATCGTGGACATGATAGTTCTTTTCATACACCTTCAGTTGTCTGGACGTGTAGGCAATCACCTTATAATCCCGCATCAAGACCACGTCAAGGCCAACTCGCGACACATCATAATAAACTGTATAAGACCTCGAACCTGATGACAATACCAATACTAGGGCTGTAGTCAAAGCTGTCTTGAGCTTCTGAAAGCTCTCCTCGCACTCTTTCGTTCACCTGAACGGAACACCCTTCTGGGTCAGCCTAGATATAGGTGCTGCAATAGATGAGAATCCCTCAACAAATAGATGGTAATAACTCGCCAAACCAAGAAAACTCCGAATCTCTGTAGCTGAGGATGGCCTGGGCCAACTCTGCACTGCTCCACCTTTTTCGGATTCACCTTGATCCCTTCACTCGACACTACGTGACCCAAAAATGCCATGGAATCCAATAAGAACTCATATTTTGAGAACTTTGCATATAATTTCTTTTCTCTCAAGGTCTGAAGCACTATCCTCAGGTGCTGCTCATGATCCTCCCAACTCCAGGAGTACGCCAGAATGTCATCAATAAAGACAATGACGAACGAGTCAAGATAAGGCCGGAATACACTGTGCATCAAATGCATAAATGATGCTGGGGCATTGGTCAGCCCAAATGACATAACAAGGAACTCATAATGACCATACCGAGTCCTGAAAGCAGTTTTCGTGATATTTGGCTCCCGAATCTTCAACTGATGATAACTTGAACACAAATCAATCTTGGAAAACACTCGAGCACCCTGTGACTGATCAAATAGGTCATCAATACGAGGCAAAGAATACCGGTACTTCACTGTAAATTTGTTCAACTGGCGATAATCAATGCACATACATATAGTACCATCTTTTTTCTTCACAAACAAGATAAAAGCACAGCAAGGTGACACACTAGTCCGAATAAAGCCCTTATCAAGCAATTCCTATAGTTGTTCCTTCAACTCCTTCAACTCAGGAGGGGCTATACGATAAGGAGGAATAGAGATGGGTTGAGTGCCCGACAACAAATCAATGCCAAAATCAATATCTCTATCGAGCGACACGCCCGAAAGATCAGTTGGAAACACATAAGGGAAAACCCTCACTACTGGGACTAAATCAACTGTATGGGTATCAATACTGACATCTCTCACATAAGCTAGATACGCATCACACCCCTTCTCAACCATTCGCTGAGCTTTAAGAAATGAAATAACTCTATTGGAAGTGTAATCTAAAGTACCCCTCAACTCTAATCGCGGTAAACCTGGCATAGCCAGCGTCATGGTCTTGGCATGACAATCAAGAATAGCATAAAGGGGCGACAACCAGTCTATGCCCAAGATAACATCAAAATCTACCATGTGGAGCAATAATAAATCAGTTCTGGTCTCAAAACTACTAAGAGCAATCAAACACGATTAATAAACGCGGTCCACAACAAGAGAATCTTTCACAGGAGTAGACACATAAACAGGGGAACTTAAAGCATCCCGAGATACGCCCAAATGCGGGGAAAAATAAGAGGACACACAGGAATAAGTGGAGCCTAGATCGAATAGAACCGATGCATCTCTATGGAATACCAGAACAATATCTGTAATGACAAAATCAGAAGCAACAACCTCTATTCGAGCAAGAAGGGCATAGTATCTGGCCTAACCTCCTCCTCTAGGACGACCTCTACCTCCCCGATCTCCACCTCTAGCTGGCTGAGCAGGTGGAGTGGCAGCTGGTGTTGTAATCATAGCCTGGGAACCCTATGGAGCATGTTGTGGCCTAGAAGTCGGTGGAGGTACACCCCTCCTAAGTATAGGGAAATCCTTCAACATATGGCAAGTGTCGCCACACTCAAAACAATCTCTAGGAGGGCATGGCGGCTGTGGCTGACTCGAACCAAGTCTGCTAGACTGACCACTGAAAGCACCCCTTGTAGGAGGCACACTAGATACTAGAGGTGCATAGTAAGGCTCCCGAGGTCTAGGAGGAGCTGGAATACCACTGGCTACTGGAAGAGCTGAATGAACGGGGCCGCTCACATAACCCCTACCATGACGAACTACGGTTGGGGCACGGGCACCAGAATAATGACACAACTCTCGAGACCTCTTGGCCTCTCTCTCCTCCCTATCCCGAGCAAGCATGCCCTCCACTCTCCTAGCAATACTCACCACTTGCGGATATGCAATATCCATTTCTAACTCCCGGGCCATGCTAGTCCTGATGCTGGGAATGAGCCCCTTAATAAACCGGCAAACTCTCTCTTGAACTGTAGAAACCAAGGCCGTGCATGCCTAGACAAATCACTAAAACGGACGGCATACTCTGAAACAGTCATAGTGCTCTAACGCATTTGCTCAAACTCCGCGCGCCATGCATCCCTGAGGCTCTAAGGAACATACTCTGTCAAAAACATGTCTAAGAACTAAGTCCATGTAAAGGAAGCTACCCCAGCTAGACTCTCCAACTCATAAGTACTCCACCACTGATAAGCTGCCCCTCAAAGTTGGAAGGCAGTGAAAGAAACTCTGCTCAACTCTGCTATGCCCATAGTGCGGAGGATACGGTGGCACTCTTCCAGAAATCCCTGAGCATCTTCTGATGTTAGACCACTGAATGTAGGAGGGTTGTACTTCTTGTACCTCTTAATCCTCCGCTGCTCTTCCTCTGAAGTTGTTTCCCTACCCTCGGGATAAACTAGGGCTACAGGCGGTACCGGTATAACCTTTGGGATTTGATCAACCTGAACCCGCTGCTCTGGAGTACGGGCGGCAGGAGTCTGTGTGCCTCCCTAGGCCTAAGATGTGGCTGCAATAAGGGGAATCAACCCTGCCTGAGCTAGAGTGCTGTACATACTCATGAACTGTGCAAGGGTCTCCTAAAGATCTGGAGTAATAGTGTTAGGCATATTAGGTGCCTACATTCCGGTTGGAGCTACTGGTGGCTTCTCTATAGCAGCTCGCCTGGGTGCTCTAGCTGCACCACGTGCGAGTCCTCAGCCTCTACCCCGACCTCAACCTTTGGTTGCTCTAGCAGGGCGCGCAGGTGCATGGTTATCTCCAGTAGCACATTTCCTCACCATCTATAAGAGAATAGAAGACAGAAGATTAGAATTTTGAAGTCAATAATCTCGCACGACAAGGAATCAAATGAAGTGGAATTTCCTAACAGTTCCATAGCCTCCCAACGATAAGTGCAGACGTCTCCATAATGATCCACGAGACTCTAATAAACCGGCTTATGACTCATGAATCCGATGAACCTAGAGCTCTAATACCAACTTGTTATGACCCTAGTTCTCCCTCTGTGAACCGTCGTGACAGAAACTAATAAAGGAACAAAACATAAAAGCTATCAACTGATAAGTAAATTTAAACAAGGAAATGAGATGTCGCTCGACATATACAATAATCACTTCCGAACAGTACATAAACTCTCCCAAAATCCAGAATGTCATAAGTCACAAGCTAAAGAAAGAAACAGTACTCCCATACTCCAGAGTCTAATAAAAGAAGAAAATACAAGAAGGATTGACATGGGGTGGAATAGATAGGGACTTCGAGGTCTACGGACGCGTCGGATATACCTTGAAGTCTCTGTAGTTGTCTCGTCTCACTTGTAATGCAACTGATGTGAGGTACCTGGATCTAAACACGGAAAAAGACATGTGCGGGAAAGGGCATGAGTACACCACAATGGTACCCAGTAAGTGCCAAGCCTAACCTCGGTCGAGTGGTGACGAGATCAGGTCAGGGCCTTACTAGTATAATATAATGAAATAAGACAAAGAATATTATAGTGAAATAATAAGGAAATCTAACAGGAAAAGAACTCAAAGGAAACCCACAATTTAGAACACAGTAATAGCAACAGGGGGATCTCCCAGGATATCGTCCCGTAGTCCCAAACGTAAAGGTGTAGGGGGATCTCCCGGAATACTGTTTCGTAGTCCCAAAGTAAATATGCAGTGCAGGAGGATCTCCCGGAATACCGTTCCATAGTCCCAGAGTAAATATGCAGTATTGGGTGATCTCCTGAAATACCGTTCCGTAGTCCCAAAGTAAATATACAGCTCAACCAAAACAGAGATAACAGTACAGTAAGAAACCACAATTTAGACTAAGTCCGAGTCAAAGAAGAATATGAAATTTCACTAAAACATGCTGCACAGTGTTCAAATAGATGGTTAAGGCAGTTAAGTCACGTAAGCATGCTTTCCTAAGCTAAACAGGATAGTTATATATACTAGTGTTACTCAATTTAAAGGAAAATAGATACTTGCTTAATGAAAATAGGATTTTTCAAAAATAACCCGTGTAAGAACTCGCCACCTCACGTACACGGTGCTCACATATCAAACAGTACCAAATCCTAAGGGGAGTTCCCCCACACAAGGTTAGGCAAACTACTTACCTCGAACCAAGCGCAATCAATCCGAAACAATGCTCTTTCCACGAATATCCGGCTTCGGATGGCCCAAATCTAGACAAACCAATTACATAACGTAAATATAGCTACAAACAACTAATTTAGCTAATGAAACCAAAGCTAAGACAAGAAAATAGAAAAAGGCCCAAAAAGCCTCCCCGGGCCAACGTCTCGGAATAGGGTAAATTTACCAAATAGGAACACCCATTCACTCATGAGATAACTCATGCAAAAATCATCTTAATCCGACGCCTAAATCTCACTCAAATCTCAGATTTTTGGTTGGGGAACTTTTCCTTCAATTTTCCAACTTCCTCATCCAAATTCATTAATTTAATGAAGAAAACAACTATAGATTAATGAAACATGATCAAAATAGGATTAGGAATCGTTACCCAGTGATTTCCTCTGAAAAACTCTCGAAAAATCGCCTTCCTCCGAGCTCTAAATCGAATTTTGTGAAATGAATTTCAAACCCTCGAATCTGCCCTTTTTCTGCCCAGTGATTATCGCACCTGCGGGCCAAGGATCACATCTGCGGTCCCGCACCTAGGAAATTTCCATTGCAGGTGTGACTTTTCACTTAAAGCACCTCGTCTGCATCTGCGATCAAGAGGTCGCACCTACGGACACTTGTCCGCTTCTGCGGTCCCAGACCGCTCCTACGGTTCCTTCTCTCGCACCTGCGGGCATCACAGATGTGGAACTCCCCTCGCACCTGCGATCCCAGACCTCCTTCCCATTTCCACTTCTACGGTTCCATAGCTGCTTCTGCGGCTCTGCACCTGCGGCCCAAAGTGGGCAGGTGCGAAAACACCAGGTGCAACAACTTCAGCAATTTGCATAAGTCTCAAACCAATCCGTTAAGCACCCAAAACTCACTCGAGGAACCTCAACCAAACATACCAACCAATCCTAAAATATCATACAAACTTAGTCGAGCCCTCAAATCATATCCAACAACGTTAGAAACACAAATCACCCTCCAATCCAAACTTAATGAACTTGAAACGTCCAAATTCGACAACCGATGCCGAAATAAACCAAACCACGTCCATTTGACCCCAAATTTTGCACAAAAGTCATATTCAACACTATAGACCTATTCCAACTTTTAGAATCAGATTCTGACCCCGATATCAAAAATTCCACTACCGGCCCAAAACTCTAAAAATTTGACTTTCGCTATTTCAAGCCTAATTAAGCTACATACCTCCAAAACACAATCCGGACATGCCCCTAAGACCAAAATCACCCACCGGAGCTAACAGAATCAACGGAACTCCCTTTCGGAGCCTTCTTTGCACTGTTCTAACTACAGTCCAAATTCTAAGACTTAAGTTCTCATTTAGGGACTAAGTGTCCCGAAACACTCCGAAACTCAAAATGAATCATCCCGAAAAGTCACAATAGTAGGAATAGATACGGGGGAAGTAGTTAATAGGGGATCAGGGCATAAATTTTCAAAACAACTGGTCGGGTCGTTACATATCTAGGAGGTCTCCAACTTTATCAACTTAAGTTTCCTCCAGATTGCATACATGGTATGTCCTTGTATATGTTGTCACCAAGCTTTGTGTATTGATTCCTTGAAATTCTTTTGAGTTAGTAGTAAATTAACAAGTCTGAATGGCCTTGGCAGTTTCTGTTTGGCCACCTCTATTTTAATAATGATTGGTGAGTGATCTGAGCATTCCGGATAATGGTAGAATGCTTCTAGTTTTTCATACCTCATAAACCATAGATCATTACCAAATGCCCAATTAATGAAGCTGTATATTCAATCCTTTACCTCTCTCTTATTGCACTAGGAGTACGTACAACCCTTTCTACTTATTTGACCAAGTCCAGTCTCCTGTATACAGTTTTGAAAATCTTCAATCTCTGATTGTTTCATAGGCAGTCCATTTACCCTATCTTGCACAGAGAGGATTGTATTTAAGTCACCTAGGACAACATAGGGATCTGACATCAGGGTGCTAATATGCTGCAGTTGTCTCCATAAGTCTTTCCTCTCATTTTATGTATTCTTTCCATATATAAAGGTCATGTGGCAGGAAAATTGTGACTCCTTGTCCTCAACCTTATAGTGTACCAGTTGCATATGCGATAGCAAAATGGTTACTGAGACCTTGTGAGGTTTCCAGCAAATCCACATTCTACCTTTAGGGCTGACTATATAGTCTTCATGTATCATCCACTCAGCTCCTAACTTTCTTTTTATTTTTTCTGCTCTGTTCTGCTTTATTTAAGTTTCTAGACATCCCACCAGTACCACTTTATTTTTAAGCAAAAAGTATTTCAATTCCTTTCGCTTGTAGGGCTTGTTCAGCCCTCTTATGTTCCATGAGAACATGATCATGGGGGATCTTTATTTACAGAATTAACCCCCTTTACCAGGCTGGTATTAGCTTTCTCAAGTTGTATCCTTAGCACACTGAATCTGTTCTGGCGTAGGAATTGTTCAACATCTTCAGTTACTAATGAAGAACTTGACCTGATATCCTTATTTTCATCCATCTTCTACTTGCCCCTATCATTGCATATTCTTTGAGTTTCATGAATTTCCTCCATAGTATTCAGTTCCTTGTTGTTTTCCTTTGGTCCATCATTTATCTTTTCAGTAGCATCAGCAGGTGGCCCTGTACTTGTCACGAAATGAATTACCCACCATCGGAACGGTGATGGCGCATAACATTGAACCCGCAAGGTAAGCCAACGTTATTGATTATTCAACCTTTTTACCTTTATCTTTAACAATTTACCAAATTAATGCAAGCATACAACGGAATTAGAAATGCGGAAGAACATAATTTAACAGTTTAGCTAATACCAATACGAAGTCCATAACAATATTCCACCCATAACTGGTATCATAATCTCACGGACTATCTACAAATACTACAAATAGTGTCTGAACAAAGAAAATACATGTCTGTCTCTGAAATAGAAAAGAACAGAAAGAAATAGGATAGAAAGGGACGCCAAGGCCTGCAGACGCTTGCAGGACTACCTCGGGTCTCCACTGGACTGAAGGCAACAACCTCTAACTATGGTCCGTATGCTCCAGTACCGGGATCTGCACAAAAGAGTGCAGAGTGTAGTATCAGTACAACCGACCCCATGTACTAAGTAAGTGTCGAGCCTAACCTTGGCGAAGTAGTGACGAGGCTAGGACACAGAAAACAACATAACCTGCAGTTAAAAAATATCTAACAGAATAACAGTAATAGAAGCAAATCAAATGTAACGGGGAGGGGTAACATGCTATGGGGGATACCAACATAAAGAATCATAGAAATAACGGAATAAAACAATTAAGGCACTTGAACCGATAACAACAAGAAATCATAACAAACTGGCAATAAATGCACGACATCACCCTTCGTGCTTTCACTCTCAATCCTCACCATGCAATCAATAATGAAAATGTGCACGACATCACCCTTTATGCTTTATCTCTCTTCCTCACCATATAAATATTAGAAATGTGCACAACATCACCCTTCGTGCTTTATCACTCTTTCCTCACCATATACATAAGTATGAATGTGTAAGGCATCACCCTTCGTTCTTTATCACTCTTTACTCACCCAAACAATAGTAACAATCAACATCCCGGCAAGGGAATCAACAATAAGAATAAACACATCCCGGCAAGGGAATCAACAATAAGAATTAAATATGTCCCGGCAAGGGAACCAACTATAACCTATCTTGTTCCAACAATTAACTTTACAAATGAACCTCAACTGGAGCCAATGCTCAACAATAGACAAATACTACGAAAAATGATCATAAGTCTTACTCAACATGGGTAATCAACAATTTAGGCATTTATAGTACTTATCAAGAATCACAACGATTACAATTTAAGACTCATGGGAATGCTTGACATCAACGTATAGATACTCGTCACCACACCTATACGTCGTACACTACAGTAGCACATAGCAAATAAGGCACAACACCTATTCCCTCAAGCTAAGGTTAGACCAAACACTTACCTCGATTCCACGACCATGAATCAAGCCTCAACTATCGCTCTCCCTTTTGATTCCACTTCCAATTCAATTGTATCTAGCCAATATTACCTTATTTACATCAATAATTGCTAAAGAACTCATACCCAATGCTTAATTATAGCTTTCCAACATTTTTTCCAAAAACCCAAAAATCAACCCCGGGCCCGCTTGGTCAAAACTCGAGGTTCGGACCAAAACTCGAATACTCATTCACCCATGAGCCCAAATATGCAATTAGCTTCGGAATCCGACCCCAAATCGAGGTCTAAATTGCCAAATTTGTAAAATCCCCAATTCTCTTAAAATCCCTAATTTCTACTCTAAAAGAACAAGATTTAGGCCTGGAAATCTAATGGGTGTTGATGAAAAATGAAAGAAAGCAGTCTAAGAACACATATCCATGGTTTTGTGATTAAATCCCCATTTAAAAATCGCCCAAGGTCAGATTATAGGGAAGGAGATATGAATTTTTGGGTTTAATCCTGTTCTGCCTCTGTTTTTAAATTGCTAGATAGGCCTTCTTCGCGCTCACGAGAACCCTATTGCGTTCGCGAGACGCGGCAGCCAAAAGCCTTTGTGTTCGCGAGATACCCACCGCGTTCGCGAAGGCATTCTCCCCCAGCTTCCGCATTCGCTATCCAAGTGACGCGTTCGCGATGAGTATTTCACCCCTCCCCCAGGTCCTTGCCATAATGGCCTTCGCATTCGCGATAGCCAGGTCGCGTTCGCGAAGGGTAACGCCCCCAACGCTCCACGTTCGTGACCTGTGCCTCGCGTTAGCGTAGAAAGAATTTCCTTCAAACAAACTTTACTCTTCACGTTCGCGAGAGTTCCTTGGTGAACACGAAGAAGAAAACCCCTGTGCACCTGCAACAACTAAGACAGTAGAATCTCTAAGTCTCAAAACATCCCGAAACCTATCCGAAACTCACCCGAGCCCTTGGGGCTCCAAACCAAGCATGCACACAAACCTAAAAATATCATACATACTTACTCGTGTGATTAAATCGCCAAAATAACACCTAGAACTACACATTTAGCATCAAAATCGAAGAAAAATCTCAAGAACTCTTAAAGTTCCATTTTCACAACCGAGGTCCGATTCACATCATATAAATTTTGTTTTTTACCAAATTTTACAGGCACAACTTAAATACCATATTAAACCTATACCGGGCCTCGGAACCAAAATACGGGACCGATATCATTAAATTCAAACATCTTTAAATTTCCAAAAACTCTTATAATTTCAGTTAAACAATTTCTTTCAAAAATTTATTTCTCGGTCTTGGGACCTCGGAATTCAATTCTAGGCATACGCCCAAGTCCCATATTTTTCTATGGACCCTCCAGGACCGTCAAATCATGGGTCCGGGTCCGTTTACCCAAAATATTGACCGAAGTCAACTTAAATTTAATTTTAAAGGCAAAATTAGAATTTTCTCAAATTTTTCACACAAGGGCTTTTCGGATATACACCCGGACTGCACACGCAAATCGAGGTGAGAGAAAAGGAGGGTTTTAAGGCCTCGAAACACAGAATTGATTTTTAAAACAAGTGATGGACTTTTGGATCATCACATTCTCCACCTCTAAAACAACCGTTTGTCCTTGAACAGACATTGAAAAGTACCTGAGTCGGGGAATAAATGAGGATAACGGCTCCGCATATTGGACTCGGACTCCCAGGTCGCTGCCTCAACAGGCTGACCCCTCCACTGCACACGAACTAAAGGGAAATTCTTTGATCTTAACTGACGAACCTACCGGTCTAGAATAGCTACCGGCTCCTCCTCTGAAGCATGGACACATGAAACACTAGGTGCATAACTGATAAACTCGGCGGCAATGCAAGTCTGTAAGCCACCTCTCCCACCCTATCAAGGATCCCAAAAGGACCGATGAACCTCGGGCTTAGCTTGCCCTTCTTCCCAAATCTCATCACGCCATTCATGGGTGACACCTGAAGCAACACTCACTCTCCGACCTTGAATGCCACATCACGAACCTTATGGTCGACATAACTCTTCTGCCTGGGCTGAGCTGTACGAAGCCTATCCTGAATGATCTTAACCTTATCCAAGGCATCCTGAACTAAATCTATACCCAACAACCGAGCCTCTTCCGGCTCAAAAACCGGCGATCGACACCGCCTACCATATAATGCCTCATAGGGGGCCATTTGGATGCTCAATTGGTAACTGTTGTTGTAGGTAAACTTTGCTAATGGCAAGAACTGATCCCAAAAACCTCCAAAGTGAATAACACATGCTTGAAGCATATCCTCCAAAATCTGAATGATACACTCAGACTGTCCATCCGTTTGAGGAGGAAATGCTATGCTCAAATCGACTCGCGTACCCAGCTCATGCTGCACTGCCCTCCAGAAATGCGAGGTAAATTGCGTAACCCGATTAGAAATGATAGATATGGGTACACCATGAAGACAAACAATATCACGGATGTAAATCTCTGCCAATAGCTTAGAAGAATAGGAAACTGCCACAGGAATGAAATGCACTGACTTGGTCAGCCTATCCACAATAACCTATATTGCATCGAACTTCCTATGAGTTTGTGGAAGTCCAAAAACGAAATCCATAGTGATACGCTCCCACTTCCACTCAGGAATCTCAATCTTCTGAAACAAACCACCAAGTTTCTGATGCTTGTACTTTATCTGCTGACAATTTAAATACCTAGCTACATACACAACAATATCCTTCTTCATCCTCCTCCACCAATAATGTTGCCGCAAATCCTGATACATCTTAGCGGTGCCCGGATGAATAGAATACCGGGAACTATGGGCCTCCTCTAAAATAAACTCACGAAGTCCATCTACATTAGGCACACAAGCACGACCTTGCATCCTCAAAACTCCATCATCTCCGACTGTAACCTGCTTGGCACCTCCATGCCACATTATGTCTCTAAGGTAAGCAAATAAGGATTATCATACTGTCGATCTCGGATACACTCAAATAATGAAGAACGAGCGGCTGTGCAAGCTAGAACATGGTTGGGCTCAGAAACATTCAACCTCACGAACTGATTGGCTAAAGCCTGAACATCCAAAGAAAGCGGTCTCTCACCGACCAGAATATACGCAAGGCTGCCCATATTGGTTGACTTCCTACTCAAAGCATCGGTCACTACATTGGCCTTCCCCGGATGATACAAGTTGGTGATATCGTAGTCTTTCAACAGCTCCAACCACCTCCTCTACCTCAAATTTAGCTCTTTCTTTTTTAACAAGTATTGCAAACTCTTGTGATCTGTGAACACCTCACTTGACACGCCGTATAAATAATACCTCCAAATCTTCAACGAGTGAACAATGGCTGCTAGCTCCAAATCATGAACTAGATAATTCTTCTCGTGAATCTTCAACTGCCGCGAAGCATATGCAATAAAATTTCCATTTTGCATCAATACCACACCAAGTCCAATACGAGGTGCATCACAATATACTGTATATGGCCCTGAACCTGTGGGCAAAACTAACACCGGCGTCGTAGTCAAAACTATCTTGAGTTTTTGAAAGTTCGCCTCACACTCGTCCGACCACCTAAACTGGGCACCCCTCTGGGTCAACCTGGTCATCGGGGCTGCAATAGATGAAAACCCCTCCACAAACTGATAGTAATAGTCCGCCAAACCCAAGAAACTCCGGATCTCTATATTTGATGTAGGTCTAGGCCAGTCCTTGACTGTCGTAATCTTCTTAGGATCCACTTGAATAACCTTTGCTGATACAACATGACCAAAGAATGAAACTGAACTCAACTAGAACTCACATTTCGAAAATTTTGCGTACAATTGACTAACCCTCAGAGTCTGAAGAATGACTCGAAGATGCTGCTCGTGCTCCTTCTGGCTGCGAGAGTAGATCAAAATATCATCATTGAAGACAATTACAAAGGAATCCAAATAAGGCATGAACACTCGGTTCATTAAATCCATGAAAGCCGCTGGGGCATTGGTCAACCCGAACGACATCACTAAGAACTCATAATGCCCGTACCAAGTGCGAAAAGCTATCTTAGGGACATCGAATGCCCTAATCCTCAACTGATGGTAGCCAGATCTCAAATCAGTCTTTGAAAATACCTTGGCACCCTGAAGTTGATCAAACAAAACATCAATCCTCGGCAATGGATACTTGTTCTTGATGGTGACTTTGTTCAACTGCTGATAATCTATGCATATCCTCATCGCCCTATCCTTCTTCTTAACAAACAACACTAGTACACCCCAATGCGAGACACTCGGTCTAATAAAGCCTTTATCTAGCAAGTCATGCAACTGTTCTTTTAATTCTTTCAACTCTGGCGGGGCCATACAATATGGCGGAATAAAAATAGGCTGAGTGTCCAGAGCCAAATCAATGCAAAAGTCAATATACCTGTCGGGTGGCATCCCTGGCAGGTTTGAAGGAAATACCTTTGGAAACTCACGAACAACAGGCACAGAATCCATATAAGGAACCTTAGCACTAGAATTACGAACATACGCCAAATAGGCCAAACATCCCTTATTAACAATATGCTGAGCCTTCATATATAAGATAACCCTGCTGATAGAATGACCACGATTCCCTCTCCACTCCAAACGAGGAAACCCCGGCAATGATAAGGTCATGGTCTTGGCATGACAATCCAATATAGCATGATAAGAGGATAACCAATCCATCCCCAAAATGACATTGAAATCCACCATGTCGAGAAGTAGGAGATCTACACGGGTCTCAAGACCCCCAATAACGACCACACAAGCATGATAAACTCGATCTACAACAATAAAATCACCCACCGGTGTAGACACATATACAGGAGCACTCAAAGAATCACGAGGCATAACCAAATAAGGGGCAAAATAAGATGATACATAAGAATATGTGGACCCTGGAACAAATAGAACTGAGGCATCTCTACTGCAAATTGAAACCGTACCTATGATAACTACATTGGATGACTCAGTCTCAGGTCTGGTTGGAATATCATAACATCGAGGCTGGGCCCCACCACTCTGAACTACATCCCTAGGATAGCCTCCTACTAGCTGGCCTCTACCTCTAGCTGCCTGGCCTCCACCTTTAACACCTCGACCCCTTCCTCTAGCTGGCTGAGCGGGTGGTGGAACACCCGGTACTAGAACCACAACACGAGAACCCTGATGCTGAGAGCTGCTCGAGGCTCAAGGGAAAAATCTAGCAGTGTGCCCCGTATCACTACAAGTATAGCAAGACTTCAGCTGCTGACCCTAAAACTGACCCTGATGGCCTGGATAATCACCCTGAAAACTCTGGAGCGGAGGTGCCCTGATAGGAGTTGGTGGTGCACTGTAGGGCAACTGATTAGAACACTGCATATGAGAACTACGACCACCTCGAGCACTGTGGAAGCCTGAAGTGCTGACTGAAACGACCTAGGAGGATGGCCTCTACCAAAAGAATCCCTGCCTCCAGACGATACACCACTGAATCTACCAGAATGACTAGGCCTCTTATCAGACCCCTGACTGCTCCCCTGAGCTAGAACCATCTCAACCCGCCTGGCCATATTGGCCGCATCCTGGAAAGAAATCTCGCTACCTGTCTCCTTAGCCATCTGCAGTCTAATAGGCTGAGCGAGTCCCTCAATAAACCTCCTCACCCTCTCTCTCTCTCGGTGGGGAGTATCAGAAGAGCATGATGAGCCAAATCAATAAACCTCATCTCGTACGGGGTGACAGTCATAGAACCCTACTGAAGATGCTCGAACTGCATGCGATACTTCTCTCTCTGAGTGACGGGAAGGAACTTCTCGAGAAATAGTTGCGAGAACTGGTCCCAAGTGAGAGCTGGTGATCCAGCTGGTTAGCCAAATAATAATCTCTCCTCCATTTCTTGGCGGAACCTGACAGACGGAAAGCAGCAAAGTCGACCCTAATGGTCTCTACTATGCCCATGTTCTGAAGAACTTCATGACAACTGTCTAAATAATCCTTGGGATCCTCTGAAGATGTACCAACATAGGTAGTAAATAAGGGCTTGGTAAACCTGTCCAACCTCCACAAAGCATCGGCAGACATAGATGCTCCATCACCGATCTGAGCTACTAACCCGGCTGAAGTGCTCCAACTGGCTGAGCTGCTGGAGTCTGAAACTGGGGAGCCATCTGCTCCGGAGTGCGGGTAGCGGGAGTCTTTGCTCCTCCCCCAACTTGAGATATGGCTGGTGCTACAGGAAGTAAGCCTGCCTGGGTGACACTCTCCATAAGGCCCACTGGACGGACCAGATCATCTTGGAGTACCGGGGTAGCGATGAACCCCTCTAGGACCTGAGTTGGGCCCGCTGGAACTGTCTGGGCTGGAGCCTTATCATCAAAATCTACTTGAGGCTCCACCGCTGGTGTTGCTGCTCTAGGCTGAGCTCTGTCCCTACCTCGGCCCCTAGCACGTCCTCGACCTTATCCTCTGCCCCTCGTGGAAGCTGTTGCTGGGGGCTTGGGCTATTGATCAGCAAATGAAGAAACACATGTTCTCACCATCTGTGAAAGAACAAAGTAGAAGTTCAATTAGCACTGAGAAACCAAATCGCACGACAGAGAAGAATAAATATGAAGTCATTCCTAAACTCCGTAGCCTCTAGGGGATAAGCACATACGTCTCCGTACAGATCCCTCAGACTCTACTAAGCTTTTCCATGAATTGTGAGACCTAAGCAACCTAGAGCTCTGATACCAACTTGTCACGACCCGAATTACCCACCATCGGGACCGTGATGGCGCCTAACATTTAACCCACTAGGCAAGCCAACATTATTGATTATTCAACATTTTTACCTTTATCTTTAACAATTTACCAAATTAATGCAAGCATACAACAGAATTAGAAATGCGGAAAAACATAATTTAACAATTTAGCTAATACCAATACGAAATCTATAACAATACTCCACCCAGAACTGGTGTCACAAACTCACGGACTATCTACGAATACTACAAATAGGGTCTGAACAAAGAAAATACATGTCTGTCTCTGAAATAGAAAAGAACAGAAAGAAATAGGATAGAAGGGGATGCCAAGGCCTGCGGACGCCTGCAGGACTACCTCGGATCTCCATTGGACTGAAGGCAACAACCTTTAACTATGGTCTATATGCTTCAGTACCGGGATCTGCACAAAAGAGTGTAGAGTGTAGTATCAGTACAACTGACCCCATGTACTGAGTAAGTGTTGAGCCTAACCTCGGCGAAGTAGTGATGAGTCTAGGACACAACAAACAATATAACCTACAGTTAAACAATATCTAACAGAATAACAGTAATAAAAGCAAATCAAAAGTAACGGGGAGAGGTAACATGCTATGAGGGATACCAACATAAAGAATCACAGAAATAACGGAATGAAACAATTAAGGCACTTGAACAGATAACAACAAGAAATCATAACAAACTGGCAATAAATGCACGACATCACCCTTCGTGCTTTTACTCTCAGTTTAAATAGTTGTATTGGTTATACTCAGTAGTTTTATTGTTTTTATTCCACTTGATACAAATTCCGTTGTCTTTAAGTTATCGCTCATAATTGTTAAATGATTAAAATGAGAAGAAGGTAAATTATTCAAATAGCCGGCTTGCCTAGCTCACATTAGTAGGCACCATCACGACACCTGAGGGCGGGAAATCTGGGTCGTGACAAGTTGGTATCAGAGCTCTAGGTTACATGGGTCTCACAGTTCACAGACAAGCTTAGTAGAGTCTGAGAGATCAGTACGGAGACATCTGTATTTATCCCTAGAGGCTACAGAGTTAGGAAAAACTTCACATTTATTCCTTCCATCGTGCGGTTTGGTTTCTCAATGCTAATTGAATTTCTACTCTATTTTTTTGCAGATGGCAAGAACATGTGCTTCATCATCCACCGATCAGCAGCCCAAGCCTCCAGCAACAGCTCCTACGAGGGGCAGAGGGTGAGGCCGAGGTAGGGGTAGAGCTCAGCCCAAAGCAGCAGCACCAGCGGCGGAGCCTCAAGTTGACTTTGATGATGAGGTTCCGGCCCAGGCAGTTCCGGTGGGCTCAGCTCAGGTGCCAAAGGGGTTCATTGCTACCCCAGTACTCTAGGATTCTCTAGTCCGTCTAGTGGGCCTTTTGGAGAGTGTCACCCGGGCAGGCTTGCTTCCTATAGCCCCAGCCGTCTCTCAGGCTGGAGGAGGAGCCCAAATTCCTGACACTCGCACTTCGAAGCAGGTGGCTCCCCAGTTTCAGACTCCAGCCACTCAGCCAGTAGGAGAAGTTCAGCCGGGTGAGGTAGCTCAGACCGGTGATGGAGTAGTTGTGTCTGCCGATGCTTTGTGGAGGTTGGACAGGTTCACCAAGCTCTTCACTACTACTTTCAGCGGTGCATCTTCTGAGGATCCCCAAGATTATCTAGACAGCTGTCATGAGGTTCTCAGGAACATAGGGATAGTGGAGATCAATGGGGTCGATTTTGCTACTTTTTGCTTGTCTGGATCCGCCAAGATGTGGTGAAGAGATTATTGTTTGGCTAGACCAGCCGGATTACCAGCTTTGACTTGGGAGTAGTTTATTCAGCTATTTCTAGAGAAGTTTCTCCGTGTCACTCAGAGAGAGATCTATTGGATGCAGTTTGAGCATCTCTAGCAGGGTTCTATGACTGTTACTCAGTACGAGACCAGATTCATCGACTTGGCCCATCATGCTCTTATCATACTTCCCACCGAGAGAGAGAGAGAGAGAGAGAGAGAGAGAGAGAGGGTGAGGAGGTTCATTGAGGACTTATCCAGCCTATTCGACTTTAGATGGCCAAGGAGACGGGGAGTGGGATTTCTTTTCAGGAGGCAGCCATGTGTCTAGGAGAGTTGAGATGGTTCTATCGCAGGGAGGTGGTCAGGGGACTGACAAGAGGCCTCGTCATTTAGGCTGATTCAGTGGTACCTCGTCTGGAGGCAGAGATTCATATGGTAGAGGCCATCCTCCTAGGCCTTTTCAGTGAGCACTTCAGGTCTCTCATGGTGCTTCAAGTGGCCGTGGTTCTCATATGCAGTATTCTGATCAATAGTCCTACAGTGCACCACCAACTCCTATCAGTGCACCGCCGCTCCAGAATTTTCGGGGTGGTCATTCAGGTCGTCAAGGTCAGCAGTCTCAGCAGCTGGGGGCTTGTTACACTTGTGGTGATATGGGTCACATTGCTAGGTTTTGCCCTCGAGGATCGAGTGGCTCTTAGCATCAGGGTTCCCTTGCCATGGTCCAGCCACCGAGTGTTCCACAGCCCGCCCAGCCAGCTAGAGGTGGGGGTAGAGGTGATAGAGGTGGAGGCAGAGGTATTAGAGGTGGAGCTCAGGTCGCTAGAGGTGGAGGCCAGCCAATAATAGGCCATCCTAGAGACGTAGTTCAGGGTGGTGGGGCCCAACCCCGATGTTATGCTCTTCCAGCCAGGCCCGAGGTTGAGGCTTCTGATGCAATTATCACAGGTACAGTTTTGGTTTATAGTAGAGATGCTTCGGTTTTATTTGATCCAGGATCTACATACTCCTATGTGTTATCTTATTTTGCTCCGTATCTGGTCATGCCTAGTGATTCTTTGAGTGCTCCTGTTTATGTGTCTACACTGGTGGGTGATTCTATTGTGGTAGATCGAGTCCATCGTTCATGTATAGTTGTGATTGGGGGTCTTGAGACTCATGTAGATTTGCTTCTTCTGGACATGGTTGATTTCGATGTCATATTGGGGATGGACTGGTTATCACCTTACCATGCTATCTTGGACTGTCATGCCAAGACTGTGACCTTAGCCTTGTCGGGTTTACCCCATTTAGAGTGGAGAGGGACTCCTGGTCATTCTACCCGTAGTGTTATCTCTTATATGAAGGTTCAGCGTATGGTCGATAAGGGGTGTTTGGCCTATTTGGACTATGTTTGTGATTCTAGTGCTGAGGTTCCTTCTATTGATTCTATGCCTATTGTTCATGAGTTTCCTGAGGTATTTCCTTCAGACCTGCCGGGTATGCCACCCGACAGGGATATTGGCTTCTACATTGATTTGGCTCCAGGCACTCAACCCATTTCTATCCCACCGTATTGTATGGCCCCGCCTAAATTGAAAGAGTTGAAGGATTAGTTGCAAGACTTGCTGGAAAAAGGCTTCATTAGGCCTAGTGTCTCGCCTTGGGGTGCGCCGGTGTTGTTTGTTAAGAAGAAGGACAGATCGATGAGAATGTGTATTGATTATCGGAAGTTGAACAAGGTTACAATCAAGAATAAGTATCCATTGCCGAGGATTGATGATTTGTTTGATCAGCTTTAGGGTGCCAAGGTATTTTCAAATATTGACTTTTGATCTGGATACCATCAGTTGAGGATTAGGGCATCCGATATCCCTAAGATAGTTTTCCGCACTCGGTACAGGCATTATGATTTCTTGGTGATGTCATTCGGGTTGACTAATGCCCCAACAACTTTTATGGATTTGATGAACCGAGTGTTCAGGCCTTACTTGGATTTGTTCGTGATAGTCTTCATTGATAATATTTTGATCTATTCCCACAGCCGGGAGGAGCATGAGCAGCATCTTAGAGTGGTTCTTCAAACTTTAAGGGATAATCAGTTGTATGCTAAGATTTCGAAGTGTGAGTTCTGGTTGAGTTCAGTTGCATTTATGGGTCATGTTGTATCAGCAGACGGTATTCAAGTTGATCCAAAGAAGATTGAGGTAGTCAAGAACTGGCCTAGACCAGCATCAGCTACAGAGATCTGGAGCTTCTTGGGATTGGCAGGATATTATAGTCAGTTTGTGGAAGGGTTTTTGTCTATTGCAGCCCCGATGGCTAGGTTGACCCAGAAGGGTGCCCAGTTCAGATGGTCAGGCGAGTGTGAGGTGAGCTTTCAGAAGCTCAAAACAGCTCTGACTACGGCGCCGGTGTTGGTTTTTCCCACAGGTTCAGGGCCTTATACAGTTTATTATGATGCATCTCGTATTGGACTTGGTGCAGTGTTGATGCAGGATGGCAAGGTCATTGCCTATGCTTCGCGGTAGTTGAAGATTCATGAGAAGAACTATCCGGTTCATGATTTGGAGTTAGCAGCCAGTGTTCACGTATTGAAGATTTGGAGGCATTATCTGTATGGCGAGGCATGTGAGGTGTTCACGGATCACAAGAGTCTGCAGTATTTGTTTAAGAAGAAGAAGCTAAATTTGAGGCAGAGAATGTGATTGGAGCTATTAAAGGACTATGATATCACCATCTTATATGATCCGGGAAAGACCAATGTGGTGGCCAATGCTTTGAGTAGGAAGTCAGCCAGTATGGGCAGTCTTGCTTATATTCCGGTCGGTGAGAGACTGCTTGCTTTAGATGTTCAGGCTTTGGCCAATCAGATCATGAGGTTAGATGTTTTTCAGTCTAGCTATGTGTTAGCTTGCATAGTCGCTCATTCTTCTTTATTGGAGCATATTCGAGATCGGCAGTATGATGATCCTCATTTGTGTATCCTCCGAGACACGGTGCAGCACAGAGGTGCCAAGCAGGTTACCTTAGGAGATTATGGAGTTTTGAGGTTGTAGGGTCGAGTTTGTGTACCTAATGTGGATGGGCTATGGGAGTTGATTTTAGTAGAGGCCCATAGTTCCCGATACTCTATTCATCCGGGTGCCGCGAAGATGTATCAGGGTCTGCAACAACATTATTGGTGGAGAAGAATGAAGAAGGACATTGTTGCCTATGTGGCTTGGTGTTTGAACTGTCAGCAGGTTAAGTACGAGCATCAGAGGCCCGGTGGTTTATTCCAGAAGATTGAGATTCCTAAATGGAAGTGGGAGCGTATCACTATGGACTTCGTTGTTGGACACCCACGGACTCAGAGGAAGTTCGATGCAGTGTGGGTTATTATTGATAGGCTGACCAAGTTGTTTACCATGAAAATGGTAACAACAATTAGATTTTTAAATAGGATTCTAAAAATACGTGATCTATTTTTATGCTAGTTGTTAGAGCAGTTGATTCTAAGAGTATGATGTTTAACAAAGAGATACAAGCTAAAACGAAGCAGTAATCAAACCTAGGGGCTTGCCACCCGAGCCTCGAACTGGTCGATGAAGAAGTCTCAGGGTCGATATCCGGCTCGAGCATGAGCTCGAGCTATCGGGGGTAGTCGGGAATGGGATAACAGTTAAGGTATGATCAAACAAGGCTCTTTATGGCCAATGGCAAGCAATAAATGAAGAATAAGTATGAAAGTAATGAATGCCAAGGAGGGCCTCGAATGAGTTTGGAGCTGAGCAACTTGAAGAGTCTGTTACCTTTTTTTCATTGTATTTCAATGTATCTCGCTTTATTCTATGTATTTCATTATATTCATTGTATTTTTTTTTATTGTATTTCAATATATCTCGTTGTATTCCATGTATTTCATTGTATTCACTCTCTCACTATATTCCATGAATATATTCATATATTTTTTTTAATTAATTAATTTATGTATTCAGATGTATATATGTATTCAAATGTATCTACAGTATGTATTCATATGTTTTTGCACTATAGATGACCTACTATACTTCATGTATTCAATGTATTTTTATGTATTTAAGTGTATTCAATGTAATTATATAATTTCTCTGAAGATTGCTATGTTTTTTGGGTGTTTTTAGATTGAGAATCTTTCTTATAATTGAAATTACAAATTTTGTGTGTTATAATTGAGTTTGAGTTAAATTAGGAGTCTATTATGTCAATTGATTCACTTTCCGTTTAAAAATAGCTGAATAGACCATGAATTGCGTTATTTACGTTACTGTATTCACAAATACATATCATGAATATAGTCAAATGTAGTCGAATACAATAATTTGTCTAGTTGTAATCCCCTATTTCACGCTGTGAATACAGTCGAATACAATAATTTGTCTAGCTGTAATCCCCTGTTTCACGCCGAGAAATGTTACTGTGTTCATGAATACAGTAGCATAATACATCGAATACAATTTAAAAACCCTGAAAACATAGCTATAGGAAATAATATAGTAAATGATAGCTACAACTAGCTAATAACCATTAAACAATAGTGATTTGTAAAAATTTCTCATTCCCAAAATACATAGCATATCAATTCTCTCTTTTTGTGTTCGCTTCATATTTTTCGAAACTAATTTTATTCTTTACTTTTGTGTTGTTCAAATATAATTTAGAAAAAAATTAATATTTTCAGTCAATTTTCTCGTAATTTTAAACAAAGAAAGCATGAACATGCTTTGAACTTCTATGATTTCTTTCCAGAAGTTCACAAATTATAAACTTTGCAAACAACAAAATTCAAGCTTACTAGCCTGGAAGCCAATAAACTTTGCAAACAAAAAAATTCAAGCATACTAGCCTGGAAGCCAAAAGTATCTTTTATATATAAAAAAAATGCTTATTTTACAAAGTAAATGTATTTGTCTAAGTTTTTAGGTGGAAAAAAAAGTAATTTTGAGAAAAAGCAGAAGATGTTTTTCAGAATAAAAAAAAGTAACTTTCCCCCCAAAAAAAGTTATTTTTATAATTCTTGGCAGAAAAAACCATTGACAAAAAATGTTATATACCAATATAGTCTTGCTTACTTTAACCTAATATTTACACTATTCTAATCACAATTCTTGGGGACTCTTCTCATGTATATGTAACAACCCGATATATCATTTTGAATACTAGCTTTCTATTTTTATGACTTGAGAACTTTCATAATGCTATTTAATGATTATGACTTGCGTGCGTTGTTCGTGTTAATTTTTGAAAAGTCTACATATGATTTTTTAAAGAAAACTTAATTTTTGAACTTGAAAATGGTTAGAGTTGACTACAATCAATATTATTGGTAAACGACATCGGATTGGTATTTTAACGTTTTCGGATTTCAAACTTGTACGCATATTTGGTTGGGGTCGTGGCTGACCCGAGGCCGTTTTGGCGCTTAATGTGGAGAATCAAAATTTTGAAGAATGAACTATAAAATGCTTTGAGTTTTGGTGTTTGATTCATGATTATAAATGTTATTTGATGATTCAAGCTTACGAGCGAGTTCATGTGATGTTATTTTACTTGTTTGAATTCTTGGATTGGAGCCCTAAGGGCTCGGGTGAGTTACGGTGATTTGGGAAGAACTTGGATTATTGGTGCTGCTGACCTCACATTTGCGATGGTCTGTTCACAAATGAGAGCCTCATAATGGTGAGTGCTAGCTCGCATTTGCGATACTAGGAGGAGTTGCGCAGCTTCACTTTTTCAAAGCTTTGTCCGCATTTACGAGGGGTATGCCTTCGCATTTGTGAGTCGCTTGTTGCATTTGTGGCTCTGGGTGGAGAAGGAACAACTTCACTTTTGTGAGCTTTGTTCGCATTTGCAGAGATTCTAGTCTTCGCAATAGCGAAATATTGCCGCATTTTCGAGATTAGAGGGCTTAGGGATCGGTTCGAATTTGTGACCAGTTGTTTGCTTTTGCGAACATTGTCACACACCTTTTTGACCCTAAAAAGATATATATTATGGATTGTGGGTTAAAGAGCCTTTTCATTTAAAGTGACAAATTTGAGTAGGAATTATTTTATTTACAGAATCGCCATTTGGAATTGATTTTTAGGTTGTCGAAGTCACCTTTTATTTGAATCCCTATTCAAAGGAAGATTTGACTTTTTCATGTTGGTCTGCGAGAAAAAAATTTGGGTAAGAAATTCTATTCACCGGAAAAAAGGTGTAAGGCATTCCGCGAGTCCCGAGGTTCTAGCACGGTTGCTTTTATTGACTAAATTGATTTGAATTAATTTTGGACAAACTGTTCTTTATTTGATTTTCATGTTTTACCTATTCGCTTTTATTTCTTGATTAAGAATTATTGAAGAATGATTTTGTCACAACCCCAAATGCTCTGGTCGTTATGGTGCTTATCACAGTACTAGGCAAGCCAACCAAATATTTACCACAACGAAATCTTTTATAAAAATCATTTTCTAGTCGACCCAACAGAATATGCGGAAGAAACCAGAACAAAATACCAACACAACCCAACAATCCAGTATCACGAGTCAAGAGCCTCTAAATAAAATCCAAACTGACTGAATAATACATCATAAGTCTAAAATAGCAGAAAACTAGGACAGGATGGAGGAAAGCAGGGCTGTGAATGTCGTGCAGCTATCTTGCAGTCTCCGGTAAAGCTTTCAGAGTGCTGGGAACCCTCACTCTGCTGCTCGGGCACCTGGATCTGCACGAAAGATGCAAGGAGTAATGTGAGTACGCCAACTCAGTAAGTAACTAAAGTAAATAAGGTATGAGTGCAGTGACGAGTAGTTAAAAATCATATAAGAGTGTTCAAAAGAATATCAAGTCAAACTCAACAGTTTAATAACCAGTTACTTCGCAAAAACTTCAGTTTCAATTGAAATACTTTGAAATCATTTATTCAACATCTTTCAACAACGGCTCAGTATAAAAGAAGAGTGAAAATATCAAAATATCATAAAAGGGCCACTCGGGCAAGGTATCACTCACATTATAGCTTCTCGGGCAAGCCTCTCAGTCACTCGTGACTCAACTCTCGTCAACAGAACTCACACTCAACACTCTGGCTCAATAATAACTCATAATACTAATAATCATAATAACCGTTGCGACGTGTAGCCCGATCCATAGTTTATAGTCGACTACGCTCACTGGGGTGTACAGACTCCGGAGGGGCTCCTACAGCCCAAGCGTCATATCGCTGCAGCGCGCAACCCGATCCATAATATATAGTATTGCTGCGGCACGCAACCCGATCCATAATATATATAATCTTCACCATTAGGTCCTTAACCTCTCTCAGTCATTAACCTCACAGCCACTCGGGCATATCAGTGGAAATTGGGGAACTCAGCCAAAACAGTTTTCATATATTAAGAAGTAGAGTGATAAAACCAGATTTAAATAATAAACAGGTAAAACATGACTGAGGATATGCTTTCAAAACAAATAGAGTGAGGAAAGTAGTAAAAATTACCCATAGGTTCTAAACAGGTCGGCGCAAGGCCCCAAACATAGCGTACAACCCAAAGTATAGTATCAATCTCAAAAATATGGAATATCATAAGATTTAAAATCAAATACGTGGCTTAGTAGTCGCTACAGGACGGACCAAGTCACAATCCCTACCGGTGCACGCCCACACGCTCGTCACCTAACATGTGCGTCACCTCATTTATCAAAACAATATGAAATACCGGGGTTTCATACCCTCAGGTCCAAATTTACAATGGTTACTTACCTCAAATCGGATGAAATACTACTCCGCGATGCCCTTGCCTCTCGACTCGGCCTCAACACGCGTCGAATCTATCCAAAATAAGAATTACAATATCAATATAGGCTAAGGGAACGAAGCCCATGCAAAAATAATTAAATTATATCAAAAATTTTGAAATTGGTCCAACCCGACCCCCGGGCCCCCATCTCAAAATTCGATAAAAGTCACATCAATGGAATCCTTATTCTCCCACGAATTCATACACACCAAGAATACAAAAATTCGACCACAAATGACCCCTCAAATCCCTAGATTAAGGTCTCCAATTTCCAAGTTCTAACTCTCCAATCTTAGGCTTCAAATCCCCAAAATTTCATGTTTAATTAGGTAAAAATCACAATAGAATCGAGTATTAAGTCCATAAGTCTTACCTCCAAGAAGTTCTCTTTGATTCCCTCTTCAATCTCTCTTAAGAAGCTCGAAAATCGCTCAACAATGGTGAAATTTAGACCCAAAATCGCGGAAGGGTCTTTTAAATATTCTGCCCAGCTTTTAAAATTTATTTTTCGCGAACGCGGTCAAAGACTGGCGTTTGCGAAGAAAAAAATTTCCTTTGACTAAAATCCTCTTACGCGAACACGGAAGACCCTTCGCGAATGGGATGCCTCAGCCGACCAATCCTTCGCGAATGCGGCTACTCCTATGCGAACGCGAAGCACACAACTCCTGACCCTTCGCGAATGCGGCACACCCATCGTGAACGCGAAGGCCAAACATCCTGCCTCACATCCTAACCCTTCACAAATGTGAGAGCCCTCTCGCGAACGCGAAGGCCAAATACTTGCAACCCAACAACAGATTTTTCTGCAACTTTTTTCAACATGAATTGATCCGTTCAGCCACCTGAAACTCACTCGAGGTGCTCGGGACCTTAACCAAACATGCCAATATATCCAATAACATCATTCAAACTTGTTCCAATCTTCGAAACACTCAAAACAACATCAAAGCACCAAATTGACATCAGATTCAAGCCTAAGAATTCTAAAAACTTTCAAATTCCGCTTTCGATCAAAAAGTCTATCAAACCTCGTCCGAATGACCTGAAATTTTGCATACACGTCACAAAATGACACAACAGACCTGCTCCAACTTCCAAAATTCCATTCCGACCCCTATATCAATATCTCACTATCAACCGGAAAACGCCAAAATTCCAATTTCGCTTATTTAAATAGTGCCAAATTCAAAAATAAAAGGAAAAGGATCTTTCATGAATAGGGATTTCCCGCCAGCTGTCTTCTCTTCCTATCACTTCACTTCGTTCTAGAAATCTAATCTCACCGGGCTAGGCGAAGGGGAATGAAGAGATGGGTGGTCCGGGAACAATAACGAGAGAGGGCTCGTAGCCCCCTCTCACTCTTCCCAATTCAAGCCTAAATCTAATCCGGACCTCCAAAACACATTCCGATCATGCTCCTAAGTCCCAAGTAACCTCCCAAAGCTATCCGAACCACCGGAATTCACATCCGAGCCCTTTTTCACATAAGTCAACATCCAGTTGACTTTTCTAATCTAAGCTTACTCAAAAGAGACTAAGTGTCTCATTTCTTTTCATAACCTCTCCAAACCCGAACCAACCAACCCGATATCATTTAATACAGTTGGACAAGATAATAAGAAGCAGAAATGGGGAAAACGGAGCGGTAACTCATGAAACGACTGGTCAGGTCGTTATAGATTTGGATAATATTACGTTGTCATAACCATGCTACGCAAGTGAATGCGTGATCGAAAAAAATTAATTAACTTATCATAATCGCGCCTCGCAAACGAATCCGAAGTCATGACAATCAATTATTTGTAGTACTTTTGAGAAATTACTACGTTTATGCTTGAGGAAATTAATTTTGAAATTTATTAAATGTAACTATAGTTCTATGCAAGCGACTTGGCGATTATGGGGATTAATTAAATTAGAAATTATTTAAAGCTATTGGATATGATGTGAGATTATTGATTTAATTTATAGAATATTAAATATCACGTTACGCAAGTGAGTCCGTGAATGAAGAAGTTAAAGCGCACCTACTAATTGCCTAGCCTTTAGATTAATTACTAAGGAGATTAAGTTATTAAAAAAATATTCAAAAGAAAAGGCTATAATATTACTACATTTGTTTAACTAAATATGTCATTTAAACTTGAACTAGCTTATCAATTATTGGCATTGGGCCTGTTGAAGTTATTAAAAGAAAATTGGCCATCTTTACTGAAAGTATGGTCCTGCTATATTTAAAAGGAATGGACCAGCCAGCTTTGTTGGAATTGGGCTGTAGAAATTCGGTTTTATTTGTCCCAACATGATTATTTTTTTAATACAAAAAAGGGCCAGCTAACATGCTTAACACGAAATGGGCCTAACAGAAAATATTTACAAAGAATGGGCCAACTGAACCATTATTTTTATGGGCCTGGTGAATTTGGTTTCATTCGGCCCAAACACCTGTAATTCCTAGTTTACTAATACAGCCCAACAAGATTAGTCATGTACAAATTTATGTAGTCTATTTATTCAAATCCAACTTCTCTTTTATTACTTTCAAAAATCTACCTCTATTAAGTATTACCACATCATTCAATGCTAACTTAAACAAGAAAAAATAATTAAACTTGTATAACTCCAGTAGCCAATTTCAGTTAAGTGAGGTGAAACTAACACATTCATCATGCCAACTCTCCAAACTTCAAATTACTTTCATTTCACTAAACATTGTCTTTTCTTCTTCTTTTTTTAGCTTCAAACATCTTATGACTTTAAAAATATAATAGTAACTTTATGTAGCAGTACACTAATAATAAGAATGAAGTAGTAAGTCTCTATCAAAACTTTTCATGCTAAGCATATTTACAACCCAAAAGAAATAAAGCATGATTTTTGGAACTTTAAAATAACAACACTTGTTTAATACTAAAACTTAACAAGACAAACAACCATATTCTCATGCTGTTTAAATTAGAAAACAAGTCCACAGTGAAGTGATCTTCAATACAACATGATTCATATTCATTTTTATCACAGG
Organism: Nicotiana tabacum; assembly: GCF_000715075.1. Lineage (NCBI taxonomy): Eukaryota > Viridiplantae > Streptophyta > Magnoliopsida > Solanales > Solanaceae > Nicotiana > Nicotiana tabacum. Next base: position 71,939,683 of record NC_134085.1, read on the forward strand.
TTATATTGCAAAGCTTAAGAGAAATATCTAATTTGCAGAATTTCAAGAATGCAACAACGGAGAAAATAAAGCTCAATAACAAATGACCGCAGAAAAACAACAATAAACAACAGCAAATCAGCAACTTTTGACACGAGAAACAACTCAGAAAAGACCCTTAACTTAGTAAATTTTAAAGAAGAAGGATCCTAGCAATCAACTTCAACACTCTTATGCTCTTAGAAGGTCTTGCACATAGAGACGTAATTCACAAAGCTCATAATTTTTAGCTGCTAAAGGATGCTTTTACTGAAATTTTTCTCTCAAAGTTCTCTCCTCTTTTTTTACCAATGAGTAGAGATGCCGTGAGCTACTCTAAAGATGTATGTTTTATAGGAGAAAAAAACAGATATTTCATGATTGAAAATCTTTCATTTTTAACAGATTTTTCAACAAAATCTGCTATAAAATTCAAAAGGCAGGACTTTCAAGTTCAGTTTTATCCAAAAGAGAGTATTTTCAACTGAAATCTGATCTTCACTATTTAAAGACAGACTTTTGGTTCAAAAGATGTCCAGAAGTAGTATATTTTTCTACCAAACAAATGACTTTTGAGTTTTGTACTCCAAAAGTTTCTGTAGTAGTAAATAGTACCCTATACTCTCAAGTATTCCTTTACTACCTCACCTTTCATCAATACAAAACTATTCTACTACTTTAACACGTGCAAAAATAAAAAATTTAGCATTTCAAACTTCAAAAATTAAACTAATGCTAAAAGAATTAATCATAGAAAAAATTTAAAATCTAAAAATAATAAAAAAAATCACCCATGGGAAAAAAGATTAGGATTTTTACTATTTTACAATTCAAGTGACCAAAATAATGGTGGTATGCCAACTCGGTAGAACTTTGAACTTCAAGCACGATTTTCTTATTGATAAATCGTGACCGCAAACTCCATTGAGCCAAAGATCAGTCGCGATACAACAACGTCACACTTTGAGTTCGAGGTTAGCCTAAGCAGAGGCGAGGTAGTGATGGCGGTACGACGGTAGTGGCGGCGGTACGATAGCAATGGTGTTTTGGGGTGAAATTGGTAGGAGTGGATAGATTTCTTTGAGATTTATCCATTTATGTAGGTGTTATTGTGTGGGGCGGCTAAAACTTGAAATTTTTTAAGAGCAAAGTAAACTAAGGTTTCGGTCAAAGCTAGATTTAAGGAGATTGGTGAGGATTTAAGGCTTGGATTCATGGAGAGGAGGTTGAGAGGGAGAACTGATAAAATTTTGGGGTGATTTGGAGGATGGTGGACGGCGGCCGCCGGCGGGGTTTCCATGGGGGGGGGGGGGGGGCAAAGAGAGAAAAGAGAGAGAGATAGAGAAGGCTAAAGACAATAGGTTGTGTGTAAATGAGGCAAAAATTTGATTTTTAGGAGCTTAAATACTCCGCGAAGAATCAAATGAGGACCCTTGGATCAAAGGGGGTGAAAGGATGAGATTTAATCTGGGTGGAGGAAGGGGGAGGGGTGTGGCAGAAGAGAGAGATGAGGATAGGGTTTTTGGTTGTGTGTAAATTAGGCAAAAATCTGATTTTTAGGAGCTTAAATACTCCATGAGGAATCAAATGAGGACCGTTGGATCATGACGGTGAATAAAACTATGTCGTTTCGGACCCTTTCAATGGCAGCCCCCCTTGCATTGCACTTGTCGCCACTCTCTTTCATTTTGGCCTAATTTCCTTAATCCTACTTATTAAACTAACTTTACACAAATATATTAGTTAATTAAAAAAACTTATTTAGCTAGATTAATTCACCAATTAAATAGTTAGTTAATTCCTAAAATGCACTAATAAAAAAAGAACTACATTATTATATATATTTTTTATTTTTTATGATAGGAAATATGCGATTAAAAACACAAAAATTAAAAAAATAATTAAATTAATAAAACACTAATGACTTTAGGAAGTGTTAAAAATAGTGCAAAAATTAGGTATTCCTAGTTGTCCCCCTTTTGCTCGAGAACATGAAGAGTTTTCGCGCAAAAAAAGTGAATGACATGGCTAATGTTTGCTTACATGTCACGCCAATGAAAGAATTTTTGAAAAACGTGATCGAACCTTGCTTTCGAGGTTGCCTACATATCCTTGTCCATAAAGGAATCAGGTCAGTGTAGCTCTGGAAAATTTGGTAGCTGGGACTACCAGACACTGGATTTAAGACTACTGCTGCTGCTGTTGTTGCTGTTGTTACTGTTACTTGCTGCTTACATCAAAAGAAAAAGAGAAGATAACTACATATGCCTGCAAGCTAAGAGTTACAACATTCTTTTCTATGTGTCTTCTGGAGTAAAATCTAGGTTCTCGACCCGCTCGCTTGTATTGACACATTATCAAAACTAACTCTAACTATCTTGTGATCAAAAGACTTCTTTGTTGTGATGAGAAATCGAACCTGCAAGCTTTAAATCATCACCTGTGCTCTACGACAGGGCTTGCAGAGCCATCAAAGACGAACAAAACGAACAAAATTTGTTTGCCCCAGTTTGCACTAGAAAATTTTTGTGAGTTATTAGAGAAAGCTATAAACTAATCTAACTTATTGAAAGAAAGACAAAGACAACAGTATAACCTATCTATGTGAGGATATGCAACCACAGGGTGCCTTGTATTAAAGAGGGATAATGTAGCCGGGGGATGTCTCCCTGTATTACAAGGACGAAAATGTAACCATGGGTTAGCGCCCTATATCACTAGAAAGAATGAAACCAGGGGTTGGTATCCTACATTACTGAAAAAGAAATGTAACGAGGGGTTGGTACCCTATATTCCCGAAAGAATGTAACTTGGGGTTGGTACCCTGTATTACTGAGAGGAATGTAACCAGGGCTTGGTTCCTTATATTACTGAATAGGAAATGTAACCAGGGGTTGGGACCTTATATTACTGAAAAAGGAAATGTAACTAGGGGTTAGTACCCTGTATTACTAAAAGGAAATGTAACCAGGGGTTGGTACCATGTATTACTAAAAGGAAATGTAATCATGGGTTGGTACCCTGTATTAATAGAAATGAAGGTAACCAGGGGTTGGCACCCTGTATCACTAAAAGGAAATGTAACCAGGGGTTGACACACTATATTACTGAACGAAAATGTAACCAAAGAGCGGTGTCCTGTATTACTGAAAGAAAATGCTACTAGGGGTTGGTACTCTGTGTTACTCAGAAGAAATGTAACCAGGAATTGGTACCCTGTATTACTGAAAGGAAATGTATTCAGGGATTGGTACCCTATATTACTGGGAAGGAAATGTAACTAGGGGTTGGTACCTTGTATTACTAAAAAGAAAGGTAACCAGGGGTTGGTACTGTGTATTACTAAAAGAATGTAACTTGAGGTTGATACCCTGTATTACTGAGAGGAATGTAACCAGGGATTGTTACCCTATATTACTGAATAGGAAATGTAACCAGGGGGTTGACACCCTGTATTACTAAAAAAGAAAATATAACCAGGGGTTGGTACCCTGTATTACTAAAAGAAAATATAATCAAGAGTTGGTACCCTGTATTACTGAAAGGAAATGTAACTAGGGGTTGGCACCCTGTCTTACTAGGAAGGAAGATAACATGGGTTGGCACCCTGTATCACTAAAAGGAAATATAACTAGAGATTGGTACTTTGTATTACTGAAAGAAAATGTAACCAAGGATTTGTGCCCTGTATTACTGAAAGAAAATATAAATAGGGGTTGGTACCTTGTATTACTGGAAGGAAATGTAACCAGGAGCTGGTATCCTGTATTACTCAAAGGAAATATAACCATGGGTTAGTGCCCCGTATTACTGAAAAGAAATATAATCAGGGGTTAATATCCTGTATTACTGGGAAGGAAACCAGGGGTTGGTACCCTATATTACTCAAAGGAAATGTAACCAGTAGTTGGTAACCAGTATTACTGGGAAGGAATGAATCCCCCTAGGCGAATTTTTTTTTCCTGAGTTAAGCTATGTAAAAGAACCCGAGCGAAGAGTACTTCTACCTGAAAATATGAGCTGGATGCCCCTAGATGAAAAGGTTCTACCCGGGTTAAGCTATGTAAAATAGCATGAGCGAAGAGTGCTTCTATCCGAAAATATGAGCTGGATCTCTCTAGGTAAAAATATTCTACCTGGGTAAATGGGGGATATGAACAATAGTGATGCATGCTAAAAATAAAATAAAATAGAGATTTTGAGGAGCTTAACTTTTGCTGACATTCGTCCTTTGAGAATTGTCATTCTTGGTATGGATTGGTTGTCTCCGTATCACGTCATCTTGTATTGCCATGCCAAGACTATGATTCTAACCATGCTGGGTGGTTTTATTTTTTAAGGCTTGACGTATAGTTGAGAAGGGGTCTCTACAATATTTGGCTTACAACCGAAATTCTAATGCGTAGGTTCCTTCTGTGGATTCGGTACCAGTTGTGAGGGAGTTTTTTTTTTTTTTTAGAAATCCACTAGGCAGAGCCTAGGGCTAGTTTTTTATATATAATAAAATTAAGAAAAACAATGTGTCATAAAATCCTAAGAAATGAAAAAATAAACTTTGCAATACTACATATGACCTATTATCAAAATTGAGTAGAATACTTAACAATGATAGCACATGAGATATAATGTAGTATTTAAAAATATAAACTAGCCCATGAAGCCCATTAATGTTCATGTCCGCTTGAGAGATCTGCTTCTTGCAAGAATAGCCTCTATCATGATTGGCCACTGCTAAGATCTTGCAACAATAGCCTTTTTCATTGCTAGCCACCGCCCAGTTCCAATACTTTCACAAGTAGCAAACTTCCTTTTGTAACAAAATAGCCACTGAATATCTCAATGTGTTGTCTTTGCGATAATTTTTGTGTGAATTCCTTGGTCTATTTCTTACAAATTTTTGGTGTATACCTTCTTGGAAAGTACTGTGAGCATATGATTTTTTCCCTATATAAAATACTCCTAAAAATAAAGAAAATAATTTTTTTCCAAATTATTTGTAATTTTATAGAATTTTTGCAGGACTTTTATTAATTGCATTTTTGTGCACGTTTAATTTTATTAAAACCATTAAAAATATAAAAAAATACCATGCATTTCATTGAGATTTTGTTTTCATATTTTTAGGATTAATTAGTTAATTAGTTATTTTATGAAGATGAAAATCACAAAAAATTGGTTCACTTTTACAATTTTTTAGCTTTTAATTTTAGATTAGTAATTTTTCTCTTTTAATCTACGATCAACTAATTTTTATAAATATTATAGTTAGATAATTAGCTTAATTTTATAATTTAAATTAATTTAGGAATTTAATTTAGGATTTTTAATTAAAGAAAAAGAAAAAGAAAAACAAAGAAAAGGAAATAAAAAAAGGAAATTGAGAAAAAGGGGATTTAATTGGAAATTGGGCTAAACCTTATATCCAAATCAATCCAGACCCAGGCCCAAAACCTAGCCTACCCGGTCCACCCCTTTAAAACCAAATGACCCCGTTTCTGCTTCCTTTCATCACAACCGTTGGATCATTGTGATCCAACGGCTCGGAACTAACCTACCCGTCCCATATATATGTCCGAACTCACCTCCTATCGAACCCCTTCAATTCCCATCTCCCTCTCTAAGCAAATCAAACCTTAGCCAACCCCTTATACCCTCTCCGTTTCCGCCGTTGACCACCCACTGGAAATCGCCTCATGGCGGCTCCGGTGCTCCAAAACCTCCCAAATTCACACTCCACAACCCTGAGCACTTTCCCAACACCATTCCACCATTAGTTTCCCCAAAAGCACCACCCAAATCCACCAATTTCGGATTTGAGTTCAAAACCTAAAAAAACCCTAAGTCTCCAAACCAACCCAAAACTCACACCCCATGACCTCCACACCCCTTTTAACTCAAATCCCTTACTGGATTTCCTTAAATCCCCACCGAATCCTTTCAATCTTAGATCTTAAAGTCCAAAGAAAACCTAGTTGTGCATGTTTGGGGATTTTTGCAAATTTTGCTATTCGATTGGTTCGAAGCTCTTCCAAATAGATTGCTCTTGACAAGAACAATTATTTTGGGCCAGTTTCAAGCTATTTCGAAATGCAACCAGAACCCGGCTTCAGCCCGTCTTTCTCATTGGGTTTTTCCTTGCCTTCTTGTTCTATTTTGGTATTTTTGTATGTTATAAGACAAAATTAAAAAGAGAAAAAGAAGCAGTGATTATTATTTTTGTTTACTTCTATTCAATCATTTGTTCTCCCCTTTTTCTTTTTTCACAATTATTGGTCCTGCTTAGTTTGCATATTTTAGGTTAATTACAAAATATTTTGTTTATGCCTAGTTGAGTCTGTTAGGTCGTCATCTGAATAGTTTGCTTAAAAAGGTTTAGCAATCTTATTCTATGAAAATTGTTTTGCTAATAGTTTCTTAATGATTTTTGTTTCTGCCTCATTTCAGTCTAATTCATGTTGAATTTATGTTGGGTTTAGGGTTATTCTAGGTTTTTAGATGCTAGATACTCTAGGTTTAATTGCATTTCTACTTGTTAAGAGATAAGAGATAGAAATGATAAAGAGGGAGAAGCACGTGACTGCAGACGTCAAGCAGCTACCTCGTGGACTCCGATATCTGCCGGGAGCTTTCAACTCGCACTTGCAGGACCCGCAATGCCTGAATCTGCACATGGGGTGCAGGGAGTAAAGTGAGTACTCCAACTCAGTGAGTAACAAATGCAAATAAATACTGAAAGAAAGACATCACGTAAAGCACAAATCATTCTATAATGAAGCAGTAAAACCATTTAAAAATTAGTGATTTAGTGAAAGATAGGCAAAAATCCTTTATATCAAATGATATTTCATGAAAAACCTTTTTCAACAATTAAGCAGATAATGGACAGTTAATTAAAAAAATAACACGTAAAGGTTCGCCCCTCAGGCATAGTATCCACAATTCCACCCCTCGGGCAATATCTCAGAACAATACCAGCCCCTCGGGCTCAATCTCACATTACAAGGGGTACTCGTGCTCACTGAGGGTGTACATACACCTGGAGGGTCCCCTTATGGCCCAAGCACAATATCAAGCCACCTCGTGGCATCATCACTAGGCCCTCGGCTCATATCAATCAAGCCACCTTATGGCGTACATATCTCAGGCCCTCGGCCTCGTAATCAGTATCAAATGTTTCCTCACAACATAGGCCCTCGGCCTTACTCAGTAAAAATCCTTACAAGCCACTCGGGCAATAGTAAAATATGATTCTCAGCCTAAAATATCATTTAAAAGATCATGTAAGTGTTAAAAATGAGTAAACATGGCCGAGTAAGAAAACAGTAAAATATCACATGACTGAGTTCAAGTATAAAGTCAAAACAGTAAGGAAATACCAGTAAAAATCCCGAAGGGTTCAAATAATTGGCACACGGCCCAAATATGTCATTCAGCCCAAATCATGATGATAGTAAATAGATTTCAGTCAAATACGCGGTAAAACAGTCATTCAGGACGGACTAAGTCACAATCCCCAACAGTGTACAACCCCACGCTCATCATCAAGCGTGTGCCTCACCTCAATATAGCATTATGATGTGCAAACCGGGGTTTCAAACCCTCAGAACATCATTCACAATCATTATTCACCTCTAACCGGTCAAATCTCTAGCTCGCGATGCCTTTGGCCCTCGAATCGACCTCCACTCGCGTCGAATCTATCACGACCCAAACCGATGGGACGCGATAGTCACCCGGTACCTTACTTAAACTAGTAACAACGTAACATATCTTTCTTATTACATCATTATATACACGTGACATATTGGGCCTAATAGGCCAACATGATCCTTTATAAACTCAAAACATAGGCCGACAAGGCCGCACAATATTTTATGTACACGACATATGTCTACAAGCCTCTAAGAATACATAAATGTCATAAAGGTCGGGACAGAGTCCCACCATACCAAACAATACATGTCTAAATCATACTAACCAAACGAGCAACTCCGAAGCAAATGGAGCGCACCAACATCGTTCGCTGAGCTGATAGCCTACTTGGAGGGATCTCAACCTATCTATCAGGGCCTGCGGGCATCAAACACAACATCCCCAGGCAAAAGAGACGTCAGTACGAATGATGTACTGGGTATGTAAGGTACATAAATAAGCAAATAACAGACATGGATGAAATACAGAGTAAATGACTCCACCTGTAAGTCTGAATAACTTTGTAAATCATAAACTACTTTTAGCATCATGTATATGCGCATCAATGTCATGTCATGCATAAGTACATATTTCATAATATCATCAGCCTCTGAGGGCATCCCATCATATCATATCGGCCACTGTGGGCAAAATTATCATCGTATACCAGCTGATCAGGTGGTGGTGCGTATATAACGCCATAACCTTTTCCCATATCCCATATACATATATATATACGCGCGTATATAACGCTGTCTGAGTCATGGGTCAATGTACATGTATAAATATACGCGTATATAAAGCCATTTGAATCATATTTCAGCCACTGTGGGCAACATCATCAACATATACCAGTTGATCAGGTGGTGGTGTGTATATAACGCCGTAACCTTTTTCCATATCCCATATACATATATTTACATATATATGCATATATAACGCCATCTGGTCATGGGTCAATGCACATGTATAAATGAGTGAAATGCATGAAAAATACATAATAATCTCGATATTCTTTTCGGATAAACTTTTCCAACTGCGTATTATTCTGAGACCCATGAATAGAAGATAATAATAATTCTCATGGGGAATCAAGAATATAGACATCCCTACTATTTCTAGGAATAGAGTAATTTATAGAAACTGTGTATTTGATCGTTTCTTCAGTATAATTTGGACCATGCCAAAAGAAAGAAGGGATGACCTTAACATACCTGGAGTAGGAAAAATTCCATATAACACTCTTGGAGAAGATTGCATGTACACCTTTAGAACCACAAGAACCAGATTAGCTTTTGTTCTTGAAGCCATTTGAACGAACTAGCTTCTGCTCTTTGAAGCACTATGAACGATTGAGCTTGTTCTTGACGTTAGAGTATTTGATCCAAGAAATACAATTTTTCTTGCTTTTTTTTAGGAATGGCTCGTTACTCATTTTGCAAATGGAAATGGAGATAAGATTTCCATTTTGACTTAAAGGTCATTCTGCTTTCGTCCAAATGAATATGGAAAACAAGACATTTTATAAGTCTTGCTTGATTTGTCTATTCACCTTGGTCCTTGATTGCCACATATTAAATGACTAAGATAAGTCATGTGGCCAACTGCCACGTTTTATTGGGGGGAGGGATTTAATCTTATCCACTTATTAGTTAATCGGGTAATGTCCAGTTACCCGGTAATTAATCAATTACCCGAAAAATTGAGAATTATTCCCACTTACTCAAAATATTACTCACTTTTCACATACCTTATACACCTTTATATTATGGTTATGTAGTACCTTGTATGACATTAGTCCATAAATACCGGGTATTTTAGTTCGGGTCGTATTTTATCCCAAAATGCCAAACTTTGATAAAATTCGTTTTTCTTAGATATTACTTACCCTCTTACCTTCACGAATTTACTCATCACTTATAATCCTTATAATCTCCAAATAATCTTTTCCTTGGACTGATGTCAATTACCTTACGACAAATTCAACGTACATCACTGCAGGGTGCAACATCATCGTAACTTATTACTGCGAAGTGTAACATCACCGTAATATAACACTACAGGGTGCAACTCTGTCGTAACTTATTACTGCGAAGCATAACATCACTATAATGTAATACTGCTGGGTACACCACTATCGTAACTTATTACTGCAGGACGTAACATCATTGTAATATATTACCGAAGAGGGTAACATCATCGTAATATATTACTGCAGAGCATAACATTGTTGTAATATAATACCGCGGGACGTAATATTGCAGGGTGTAACATCATTCCCCCTTTGGAACATTCGTCCTCGAATGTTGACCAATGCTCTTATCATTTTCTTAACTTATATCTTCCGAATACTTTAGGACTTTCCTTGCCATCTAGGCGACTGTTCTATGAATAAGTCTGAAGTCTAGGGCATCCCTCCTTAGACCTCCTTCTCACACCACAACTTGTAGTCGGAATCCTTCCAATCTCGTAATTGTTGCTACCTTTCATCATGCAGCCTGTATAGTTTTGATCTTGTAAGTGTGTCCAATCTCTAGGATTCACATGTAGAGCTTGATAAGATGTCCCTTTGGGAATTTATGAGTATATTGAAGCTCTTCACTAGGTACTTGGTTAAATTCACGAATATTGTTATATCTTATCGCATAGGTCCGTTTAACCATCTGTATGAATTTACTGCCATAACTCTTACTTTAATTTATTGTTACTGAGGTCTGCTACCAAATCCCAGCTTACTCTCGTTGCTTATTCCATATGTATAAATTTAAGTCCTTTAATGCTTCCTCATTACTGCTCATCTTTAGAATGACGACCTAATCTCATCTCATACTTTGTAACTTTTGTCCATCCATTGTTGATATACCTTAATATTGATCTACAATATACCACTGATAACTTGAAACTTCTTACGCAATACTTTGCCACTAGGGCTTACGTCACATCAAGAAATATTCGAAGTAATTTTCCTGATCCACTTAGTGTCGATACTGTACTTCAATAATCGTATTCTATAGCATCCCAAGGTGATTCTCTTACATGGGTATTTTAATCCCATACAATTCCTGAACCCCTTTTCTTTCTCATTTTTTTTTCAAATCATTACTCAATTGAAGGCCCAAACATCATTCTTTATCTATCACAATTACACCCTTATTCTACTATTAGGGCAGCATTTCATTCTTTCTAAATGCTATTAATCTTAGATTCCTTTGAGTTCATTCAGGCTATACTGAACTTTCAATAACTTAGAGAAACCATTATCTCTCTTGTTTTCATGGACTTAATCATGAGGACTTATCCGTTCTCGTCACCTTTTCACTTGCCTTTCCTCATCCTTACTCATGTTTCCTTAAAACTTTGTTGCTCTACCATACTTTAGCTTGCGACCTATACATATTCATATATAAACTTTCCTTCAACTTGCTTGCACCATAGATTTCCTTATGTCATTCAGGGACATGAAACGAGACATCACATCATCTCTAACTCTTCTTTACTGTTTTAATTAGCCTCTTCGATACCTAGAAACCATAGGCTATGAGATATGCCACTGACTATGCCGTTATCATTCCTAGATATTGAATCCCAGAACTTCTAGACTTCTATCCGAAGTATGGACTATTCACATGTTCTGCCTTTGAGAGTCTCGTACGCTGTTCACTTTTATCTTACTTACTTAAAATCTCGCATCGTATCTTCTATCTCTTTCATGACCTCCCTTCCACCTAGGTATAATTTACGTCCATAACTTGAAGCTCTATTATAATAGTCGCACCTCTGGTACATACACAATCCGGTGGGAGCTTTGTACTGACTTCTTATGAGGCTGGTACTTCTTCTAACTAGCTTCCTTGTAGAGCCATTATAGATTATGGTTGTTGTGTTATTTCATTTGAACATCAGATATTAAGAGTGATTCTGTCATGTTCTCCAGCACAACTTCTATAATTTTTCTAGGTCCAGTAATCGGACTCCTGATTTACTTGGGTGATGTAATTCTTGAGATTCCTCTTCCTTCTGATCAGCCTTTACGTAGGCTTAAGCTATCTTCTAGTCTGTGGCTCATAGTATCATTTATTACCTTAGCCTTTCATGGGCGTTATGGAATATCAATGATACAATATTCTAATGATTCAATTCTTTGTCTATGCCCTGGGCTCAATTCTTTCTTTTAACTTATACCAGAGTCTTCTAGGGCTGTATAATTGTCAACAAATATGCTGCCTGGATAATGCTCCAAAATCTTGAGTGTATCCATAATGTACTAACTCTGGATCATTGATCAAATAATTCTTTCATTCTATCTTATCTTTCTTTCAATGTAAGCTATTACCTTTCTTGGTCTTTCTGCCCCCTTGTTGCATCCATACTTAGCTTATATTAGTGCCCACACTTGCCAAAGTTTTCATACAACTCATCTGATCTCGAATATTACTTTTAATTCTTACTTCCCATTCATTTGCCACGGTAGGTGCCACTTCCCTTTGGAATGCTTACAATGTTGTTGGGAGATTGTTTTCACACGACCATTTCCTCTTTAGGTCGTTGTACTGAGGTTGAAGCCTTCTTCCTTATTTCCTCAGCTAGTCTTTCGTCGTAGTACTTAGGGAAGCCCCTCTGACTCTTGTAAAGATGCGAGCTTATTATACCATATTCTCGATAGAATTTTTTATGTTGGTGCTCACTTGTAACTATCCTTAGTTACTTACCTCCATACTCATCTGCTCGTACGGCTGCTTTTGAACTAAAGTTTTGACTGTCTTCCTAGTGGAACTATCTTTTATTTCCGTAACACTCATACGGTACCTTTAACTACCCCAACTCCTATTTGAATATTTCTCAAGTATTTCAATGCCATAACTGAGGGGATAAATTCACTATATTGGGTTTTACTATCTTTATCTTGCATGACCTGCTGTCTTGTTGTGTATCCTCTTGACTAGCCATAACTAGGCTCTTTCTGAATCAACTACTAACTACTTGTTGGCCTATCCTCTTGTTAATATTCCGCGAAATCTTTCTTGGGTTATTTCCTTGGTCTTAACTTACGTCTCGCACTGGCTCCTTAATTATCAATAACATCTCGGGCAGGAACCCTTACTTCTTCTCCTTGACGTCGCATTTGCATAATGTTCTTGAATCGTAGCATATATATAAGATTTGGATAAGTGCCACCTCATTTCTCTTTCATTTATCGCATTCTTCCTTTACCATTCCATAGTCACTAGAACCACTTAATTCTGACTTAATACCACATCACTCAATATTCCCCCCTTTAGGGGTGTACTAAAAGCCGAAGCCACAAGGATCTACCTATAAATGTTTTGCCTCTTCATCTTTGGCGTCGTTTCTCAACACCAATGATCCTTACTCACCTTGTGGCAATTCTTCTGTACCAAGGATGACAATTTTCCTTACTCGCAAGGGTGACACTTAGCGTAACTGGCACATACAGTCTTTTAAGCTTAATTTTGCTCACATTGCTTGCTCTAGGAAAGCGTCTCCCTGAATGACTATTATCTGAATTCATCGTGAATCTTCTTCTGCGGTCCCTTCTATTACCGCCAGAACGAAATCTGAAATTCCCATGATGTCGAGTACTTTCCAATAATTCAGTCCCTAATTCATATTTGGTTTATCTTGTTTACCAGTCCATACTGATTTCTTTTCCTCTGGGGATTAACTCTTCCTTATGGTTTTTGCATTGGAGTCACGAACTTATTTCTTGAAATGAGGATATAACCTTATGGCCTATACTGTTTCGTCGTCTTAAAACCCATCACCTTTTGTATCTTCCTTCATTTGACGATAGGTTCTGTAACACTCTACCATTTTTATCCATGTATCACACCTTATTCATAATGCTTCCTTATCTCTCTTCTCATTACTCTGCTAATATTTCTGCATATCCCTTTTCTTGTGATAACTTCAATATGACATTCTTTCGCTTTTAGCTTTCCTTTGCTCCATCTAGTAGATCTTCAAGTTGCTTAACGTTCTCACTTTACTAGGGACGCGAGCCACACTAAGGTAATATTTATCCCTTCAAGGCTTATAGTGCATGTCTTTGTAGTACTCATATCTGGCTGCACTCTTTTAGAGTGCACCATCTAGGTGTCTCATAAAGAGATCTATTAGCATATTTGCAATATCCTTCGGAATGTCAACTGACCCAAACAATTCATCCATCATATCTTCTTATACTACTTATGTTAATCCCCATAGGGAATATTTGGAATGGGTGCGACCAATTGTATATACCTCTGTTACTATTGAATATAACTCAAAAAACTTATGTTATTCTGCCTCAATTATAAACGCCGTTAGCCTTCATTAATTGGGTGCCTCGTACCCTTCTTCATCTTGCTTCTTTTGCTTGTTGAAACCTGTATTTATCTTCTTAATCTCTCATTGTCTTTTACCATAAAAATGGATAGACATTCTTGCCTTAAGGCTTCTTATCAGGAAGCTTGCACCTTTCAGTACACTCATGATATGCTAAAGACCTCACATTTACTTATCGTAGGCATTATACAAAAATCCAATTCCTCTGACTCAGCTCTTCCATAACGATCTCTCTTTCCAATCCTTTTCCAAATGTAAGTATCGTCTTATTACGAATAAAATAGAATTTCAGAATTTGAATTCTTATAAGTGAGCTCTATCACACAATCTAGAGTAAGAAGAAAGAGTGACAATCTTAAATGCCCTGTAGCCTCCTGCTTATAAGTGTGGTGCACGACACACCCATAAAAAAGACTCTACTAGACATGGCTTGTAGACTCCCAAGAACAGAACTGCTCTGATACTACTTTTGTCATGACCCAAACTGATGGGCCGCGATGGGCACTCGGTACCTTACTTAACCGAGTACCAACGTAACATATCTTTCTTATTACATCATCATATAAATGTGACATACGAGCCTAATAGGCCAACATGATCCTTTATAAACTCAAAACATAGGCCGTCAAGGCCGCACAATCTTTTATGTGCACGACATATGTCTGCAAGCCTCTAAGAATACATAAATATTATAAAGGTCGGAACAGAGTCCCACCATACCAAACATTACACGTCTAAGTCATACTAACCAAACGAGCAACTCCGAAGCAAATGGAGTGCACCAACATCTTCCACTGAGCTGATAGCCTACTTGGAGTGCTCTAGACCTATCTATCGGAACCTACGGGCATCAAAGGCAGCGTCCCCAAGCAAAAGGAATGTCAGTACGAATGATGTACTGAGTATGTAAGGTACATAAATAAGCACATAACAGACATGGAGGAAATATAGAGTAAATGACTCATCTTGTAAGTCTGAATAACTTTGTAAATCATAAATTACTTTTAGCGTCATGCATATGTGTATGAATGTCATGTCATGAATAGGTATATGTTTCACAACATCGTCAGCCTCTGATGGCATCCCATCATATCATATCGGCCATTGTGGGAAAAATCATCATTGTATACTAACTGATCAGGTAGTGGTGCGTATATAACGCCATAACCTTTTCCATATCCCATATACATATATATACATACATATAGACACGTATATAATGCTGTTTGAATAATATTTCATCCACTGTGGGCAACATCATCAATATATACCAGCTGATCAGGTGGTGGTGCGTATATAACACCGTAACCTTTTCCCATATCCCATATACATATATTTACATATATACGCATATATAACGCCATCTGGTCATGGGTAAATGCACATGTATAAATGAGTGAAATGCATGAAAAATACATAATAATCTCGATATTCTTTTCGGATAAACTTTTCCAACTGCGTATTATTCTGAGACCCATGAACAGAAGATAATAATAATTCTCATGGGGAATCAAGAATATAGACACCCCTACTATTTCTATGAATAGAGTAATTTATAGAAACTGTGTATTTGCTCGTTTCTTCAGTATAATTTGGACCATGCCAAAAGAAAGAAGGGATAGCCTTAAGATATCCGGAATAGGGAAAATTCCGTATAATACTCTTGGAGAAGATTGCATGTACACCTTTAGAACCGCAAGAACTGGATTAACTTTTGCTCTTGAAGCCATTTGAACGAACTAGCTTATGCTCTTTGAAGCACTATGAACGATTGAGCTTGTTCTTGACGTTAGAGTATTTGATCCAAGAAAGACAATTTTTCTTGGTTTTTTTAGGAATGGCTCGTTACTCATTTTGCAAATGGAAATGGAGATAAGATTTCCATTTTGACTTAAAGGTCAATATGCTTTTGTCCAAATGAATATGGAAAACAAGACATTTTCTAAGTCTTGCTTGATTTAATAATTCAATTAAATCGTTGGCAGCCGCCTATCATAAATCAATATGAGTCACTTTTCTCAAATAGTAGCCTTCTGCCACATTTTATTGGGGGGGGGGGGAGGGATTTAATCTTATACACTTATTAGTTAATCGGGTAATGTATGTTACCCGATAATTAACCAATTACTCGAAAAATTGAGAGTTATTCCCACTTACTCAAAATATTACTCACTTTTCACATACCTTATACACCTTTATATTATGGTCATGTAGTACCTTGTATGGCACTAGTCCATAAATACATGGTATTTTATCTCGGACTGTATTTTATCCCAAAATGCCAAACTTTGACAAAATTTGTTTTTCTTAGATATTACTTAACCTTTTACCTTCACGAATTTACTCATCACTTATAATCCTTATAATCCCCAAATAATCTTTTCCTTGGACTGATGTCAATTACCTTACGACAAATTCAACGTACATCACTGCGGGGTACAACATTGTCGTAACTTATTACTGCGAAGCGTAACATAACTGTAATGTAATACTATAGGGTGTAACTCTGTCGTAACTTATTACGGAGAAGCGTAACATCACTGTAATGTAATACTACTGGGTACAACACTGTCGTAACTTATTACTGCATGACGAAACATCATCGTAATATATTACTGAAGAGGGTGAAATCATCGTAACATATTACTACAAAGCATAACATTGTCGTAATATAATACTGGGGGACGTAATATTGCGGGGTGTAACAGAATCTATCCAAAATCAGAACGAGGACATCAAAATATGCTAAGGGAATGAAGCCCAAGCAAAAATAATCAAAACACGACACAAATCCCGAAATCACCAAAACCCGACCCCCGGGCCCACGTCTCGGAATTCAGTAATTTTTACATCAATAGATTCCTTATCTGTCCACGAGTTCATACATATCAAAAGTTTTGAAATCCGACCTCAAATGGTCCTTCAAATCCTCAAGCAAAGGTCTAAGTTTCCAAGCCCTAGTTTCCCCAATTTTCACCCTTAAGTTCCCTTGAAATCCCTCTTTCAAATCGTCCAAAAAACTCCAAAGCCGAGATAAAAATGGTGAAAATAGCTAAAATTCGCGAAGGCCACAATTTATACTATCTGCCCAGACATTTTCGCATCTGCGGCATAATACCCGCTTCTGCGGTACCGCATATACGGCCACATAACCGCTTCAGCGGTTCTTCACTTAACGGACCAAAATCGCACCTGCACTCAACATTTCGCACCTGCGGCTTTGCATGTGCGGTCCCACAACCACATCTGCGGTTCCTGTCAACTTCTCAATAATACGCTTTTGCGACTCCTCTTCCGCATGTACGATGTCGCACCTGCAGTCCCCAATCAACAGGTGCGGAAATACCAGAAGCAACAAAACTTCAGCAGCTGCAAACATTCCTTAAACTCCCCGTCAATCATCCGAAATCACCCCGAGGCCCCAGGGAGCTAAACCAAAAGCACAAACATATCCTAATACCTTATTCAAACTTGTTCTAATCTTCAAAACACCTTAAACAACATCAAATCATCCAAAAAACCTCGGATTCATGCCAAACTTTCTAAAATCTTCCGAATTCCGCTTTTGATCAAAACCCAATTAAACCATGTCCGAATGACCTGAAATTTTGCACACATATCTCAAATGACAAAACGGAACTACTACAACTCTCAGAATTCAATTTCGACCCCTATATCAAAATCTCACATGCCAACCGGAAATTGCTAAAATATCAACTTGTCAATTCAAGCCTAAATCTACTCTGAACCTCCAAAACCCATTTCGATCACGCTCAGAAGTCCTAAATCACCTTCCAAAGTTAACGAACCATCGGAACTCGCATCCAAGCCCACTAACACATAAGTCAACATCCGGTTGACTTTTCCAACTCAAGCTTACTTAAAAGAGACTAAGTATCTCAAACCTTACCAAAATCATTCCGGATTCGATCCGACTAACCCGATACCACATAACACGGGTAAACAAAGCAAAAAATGGGGAAAACAGAGCAGTAACACATGAGACGACTGGCCGGGTCGTCACATCCTCCCCAACTTAAACAAACGTTCGTCCTCGAATGAGTCAAGAAACATACCTGAAGCCTCAAACAGGTGAGGATATCTGCTCCGCATCTCCCGCTCGGTCTCCCAGGTAGCCTTCTCCACGGGCCGACCTCTCCACTGGACTTCACTGAAGCTACATCCTTCGACCTCAACTTTTGAAACTAACGACCCCGAATAGCTACTGGCTCCACATCATAAGTCAAATCATCATCCAAATGAACCGTGCTGAAATCCAAAACATGAGACGGGTCCCCAATATATTTACGGAGCATAAAAACATGAAATACCAGGTGCACACTCGACAAGCTGGGTGGCAAAGCAAGCTCATAAGCCACCTCCCCAATCCTCCGAAACACCTTAAAAGGCCCAATGAACCACGTACTCAATTTTCCTTTCTTTCCAAACCTCATAACACCCTTCATGGGAAAACCTTCAACAGAACCTTTTTACCAACCATGTAGGATGCATCTCGAACCTTCCTATCACCGTAGGTCTTTTGCCTTGACTGCGCTGTACGAAGCCGCTCCTGAATCACCTTCACCTTTTCTAAAGCATCCTGTACCAAGTCTGTCCCCAATAGCCTATCCTCACTGGGCTCGAACCAACCAACTAGATATCTACACCGCCTCCCATACAAAGCCTCATATGGAGCCATCTGAATAATCGACTGGTAGCTGTTATTATAAGAAAACTCTGCAAGCAGTAGAAACTGATCCTATGACCCTCCGAAATTAATGACACAAGCACGCAACATGTCCTCCAATATCTGAATAGTGCGCTCAGACTGCCCGTCCGTCTGAGGGTGAAAATCTATGCTCAACTCAACCTGAGTACCCAACTCTCGCTGCACAGACCTCCAAAACTACGAAGTGAACTAAGTGCCCCTATCCAAAATGATGGAAACTGGGACACCATGCAACCGAACAATCTCCCGGATATAGATCTCTGCCAGCCACTCTGAAGAATAGGTAGTACACACAGGAATGAAGTCCGCGGACTTGGTCAGTCGATCACAATCACCCAAATAGCATCGAACTTCCTCAAAGTCCACGGGAGTCCAACAACAAAGTCCATAGTGATCCTCTCCCACTTCCACTCGGAAATATCTATCTGCTGAAGCAAGCCGCCCGGTCTTTGATGCTCATATTTCACCTGCTGACAATTGAGACACCAAGCTACAAATCCCACAATATCTTTCTTCATTCTTCTCCATTAATAATGCTACCTCAAATCCTGATACATCTTCACAGCACCTGGATGAATGGAATACCGCGAGCTATGGGCCTCCTCCAGAATAACTCCCGTAGCCCATCCATATTGGGTACACAAATCCGACCCTGCATCCTCAACACCCCATCATCACCTATAGTCACATCTCTGGCATCATCGTGCTGAACTCTGTCCTTAAGGACAAGCAAATGCGGATCATCATACTGGCGCTCTCTGATGCAATCATATAAGGAAGACCGAGAAACCACACAAGCCAATACCCGACTAGGCTCCGAAATATCTAACCTCACGAACTGATTGGCCAAGGACTGAACATCAATTGCATGATATCTCTCCCCAACTAGAATATATGCCAAACTCCCCATACTCACTGCCTTTCGGCTCAAAGCATCGACCACCACATTAGCCTTTCCCGGATGGTACAATATAGTGATATCATAATCCTTAAGCAACTCCAACCACCTCCGCTGTCTCAAATTAAGATCCTTCTATTTGAACAAGTGTTGGAGGCTGCGATGATCAGTAAGCACCTCACAAGACACACCATACAAGTAATGTCTCCAAATCTTCAATGCGTGAACTATGATAGCCAACTCTAAATCATGAACGGGGTTATATGCGGTGAAATCAGGGGAATCCATTTCCTGCCATTAAGGTATATTCAGAATGTCATGTCAGCTTCTCAAGGCTATGGGATCATGATCGGGCTCCTTATCTCGATGATCATTCGCGGCCCTGCCGAGGCTCCGAGGTTAAGGGATCTGTCCGCGACCCAACAAAGGTTACGAAGATGGGGAAATCCCGAGGCAAGCAGCTAGAATCAATGGCTCTGGTGTTATGTCTAGCCGTCCCATCCCCGTATATTTACATTTAATGCACTTTGTACCATACCGTGTTCCCTCGCCTGTATAATGGGAACCCATACCACTTTGTAAGAGGATGATGTTGCTCCATTTCTCCACCAAAGCAATAATATCTCTCTCTTTCTCCAATTTTGTTCGTTCTCACTAGCTCGAGGACGCTTTAACATCTATTGTCTTCTTACTTATTTCATGCTATATTGCGCAACTTTGGCCGTAAAGAGCCTTGCTTGATCGTATCCTTAATTGTTATCCTATTCCCAGTTGCCCCCGATAGCTCGAGCTCGATTCGAGTCCCGACCCTGAGGTCCTTATCGACTGGCTCTGCATCCGGGCAACAGGCCCCTTCGGTTTGATTACTATCCTATTTTAGCTCGCATTTCACGTTAAGCTTTACGTTCTTAGCATCAACTGCTCTAACAACTAGCTCGAGAATAGATCACGTATTTTTAGAATCCCATTTACAAATTTAATTGTTGTTACCATTTTCACGATAAATAGTTTGGTGCCCACCGTGGGGCTAAAAATAATATTAATTATTTTCTTGCTAGTTTTGTCACACAAACGTACATTATCTTTCACACTTTTTCTCTCCCAAGATCTCTTGATTTCAGGTTAATGTCTAGCTCGGTAAGCAAAATCGAGAATGACTACCCCGAAAACCACGACGAAAACAGTATGGCTGCTCCAGAGGTTAGCGTGACACCATAGGACCTTTATAACGCATTTAGGTCGATTCAAGTGGATGTAGGCTTGCAAGGTGCGCAAAAGGTCGACGCAACCTAGCGCACCGATGACATCATACACCGCATTGACTGATAAGAAGCTCAAAAAACCCCGGCCCAGTAGAATAGGAAGTTAATCTTCATGTTATTTTTGAAATGTTACAGGCACGGCAGTTGGCTATCGCTCAGCTACAAAGTCACCCGGAGACTCCCAACGCAGTAGCGCCGAAGACACCTCCTTACGCCGAGCTAGTACCCGAGAGATCAAGTAACGACGGATCGGTAACTGACCCTGCCGCAGTAAGGTTGCTTGGGAATCTTTTCGAAAGGATCGAATCAGGTTCGTGGAAGATCTTATAGCAACCGTCTCCCAAGGAAACGGTCCCGGAACTCGCTTCACAAAAATTCGGAACGCCAAAACCCCCTAGGTGCGACAGGACCTCAGATCCCTACGGGCGTACCACCACTTACGCGAGCTCATTCAAAGGCAGCGACCTCCAAGATGATGAGTTCGAGCCCGTCTCGTAGAGAATGTTTGAAGAAACTCTCTCGAAAGAAACCATGACGCAGCGCCACCGCCTAGCACCTGAACTCACAAACTTGCTTACCATACCAGTGTGGTCCTCCGTGGAAGCATGCGCCGATGCCATCAAAGCAGTACCGAGAGGGCCCTATACACTTGAGGCCAAACAAAGAAGAAATGAAATACCGCGGGAAGTCGCAACCCATTCCCTGATAGGACGAATGAGATCGCTCCCGGTTTTGGACAATCGGGCAACACAGGCCTTCACCAGAGGCCTGAACGAAGCATGCTCGACGACTCCAGGACATTTCAAGCAAAGCCTGATCAAATACCCAGCCGAAGTCTGGCTGGATGCCCACACCAATCGGGGCCGTGGACAACCAGCCGAGAACCTCCTCGGGTTCGGTATATCCAAGCAGACTCCCGCCAAAGAAGCTAATGCCAAACGGATGGAGGTATCATCCATGCGCTGTGAATGGAAGGAACGACTCGAGATGCAACCTACCTCACAACAATAGGGAAATAGCCCGAGGACATCACCCTCGAAGAACCTCTAATGGAACTATATTCAATAAGGCATAGCTGGTAGGGAAACCCCGCCCAACCGAGTATGATTTTAGCGTTGCTATACCAAACATCGTGATCACCATAAGCGAAACCGGGAATGCCATGTGGCTCAGACCTATTCGACCAAGACCCCTTCAAGAGAACCATGGCTCGGTGCAGGAACCGCAGGGCGCGCATGGTAACTGGCTCAAAAGAACGACAACTGTGCTATTCAATAGAGATTGCCACCAAGTATTATCAAGCGGTCAGGCTTGGATCCAGCTCCAAGGGAGGTAGGAGATCGGCAAAAAAAAAGCTGACAAGCCACAACGTATTATCACGACAGTAAAGGGGCGACGACACCCTTCAAAGAACCATAAAATATACTGAGTGAAAGGGCTCATCGTCAAGGAAAGACGGGTTCAGGGAATATACCCAAAGGAAATCCTTGCATCCAAGGAAAGGGATGCCGAGACTTCGCCTTGGCCTTATGTTAACACAAATGGTAACCCCCTCCCTCATTTGACCTATTTCAAATAAAACATGTGTTCATGAGTGCAGATGGTTCGATCAATTATACCGACGATGTGAGGCCAAAGCTAATGTGGCGGTTCAGACTAACAAACCAAATCACTCCAACACCTCGAATCTTTGATGGATTCCAAACGCTGATTGCCACAACAATCAGGAAGGCCACTCCATCTATACATCCCGCCTGAGCTCGAGCTAGAACACCGAGCCTGCGAAACACAAATGTTTCATTCAAATGACAACGAGCACACCGTCCAGAGGTGACTTCGACCACACTCCGCCAAAGGGATGAAACTCCATGACAGAGGTGGGACTAAAGTATTCGACAAGGAGCTACACACGACGAGAGGAAATCCCTCACCATATGACCTATCGCCGGCATCAACTCCTCCGCCCTCGAAGGGATCAAAGGGTGAGCATAACCACATCTTCGGCCAAGCCTCGTTGAACAAAGCAGAAGGCTGTAATAAGAGCTCGTGCCTCGAAATGGCAGAAACATACCAGACCTCAAAATGTCGCCTACACATCCTGCAGCAGGGAAGAACTACTCCGCTCCCTTGTTGTTTCTTTTCTTTTGCTAACATATATGCAGGCAGTCAGCCGAGGCATTCATAAGTTCTAACTCCACTTAGAGATCCGAGGCCTCTGCATGGCCCGTCGTGCTCTTTTCACTCGACCGGACTTCCAACCTAAAGAGGGTCCTGCTAGCAAGATTATTAGCAGAGCAACACATCCCCCAGAAGAGGATCCGACGAAATTGCGGGCCTTTATTCTACAGTCAGACGACGTGCAATGGCCTTTTCTTAAGGTCACCGTCCCATCGGAAGGGCCAATAAATGGCAGGCTAAGTTTCAAAACGGAATCATGTAAATAGATCAGATGATCAGAGGAGCCGCACCCACATGGGGCAAGTTCACAGTAACGAGACGACATGTATTTACAACCTATATTTACGCCAAGCAATAAGGAATATCTTTTCGACATTTCATACTTCGAAAAAGGCTATTTCGGCATTTTTGAAGCAAAGGCCTCTTCGCTAAATACGTCCCGAGATACTTGGAGACTTAAACGGTTCAACGCCCACACGGCCCTAGGGTTAGAACCCCGAGCTTACGAAGCGCTCATAATGCAACTCCGAGTTCACGAGAAGCAGTCTTCAAGCTTAAACAAACTCGATGACTCAGAGACTGTCGCCAATCGCCAAGCGACCCCTAGTGGGCAGACTCGGCATAACCAGATCTATTCTACATCATACAAATTATAAGACCTCAATAGGCATGACAAACTGTAAGACCTCGACAGACATGAAAACCCCAAAGTTTAGGCTATACATCGCATTTGTAAGAATCCCTAAAGGGCATACCCTCGGTGTAGACGCCTAAACTATCGCTTGGGATCAAAAATGGCTATGGCCAAAAACACATGACTACGGTCAAAATGGCTGATACAACCAAAATAACGCGACTCGGGGACGCCCGACTGTCGCTAAAAATCGCAGGCCACTACTTCGAATATACTTTGGAAAGAACCGGTTAAAACAGGTTTCCCTCAACAGGCAAAGCCGAGCTCCAACCATGTCGGCTCCAAATCGCAAGAGCGTCGATCTACTCGACCTATGAGCTATGAACCTTACGAGGTGCTCGAAACATCGCCAACAACGACTTGAAATTGAGGTTCCTCTGGAACCGATGACGGGTCAGGCAAAAATACTCTAAAAGACCTTAAAGATCGGAAACAAAGCCTACAAAAAAGCCCACGGGCAAAAACAACATAAGAGCCATTGTCACCAGCTAAGCAAGCCTACAGGCCTCATATTGAAAGGTCTCTACATCCAAACAGCGTAAGAGCCATTGTCACCAGCTAAAAAATTTTGATAACTTGAGGATTAAAATGAGCTCGAATCGTAACCCGATTCGGAGACCGGATCCAAAATAGTTAACTATGCAAGCCTCCGGGCCACATACTGAAAGGTCTCAACGACCAAGCGACATAAGTGCCACTGTTGCCAGTCCGAAAATACTTTGGGGTCAATTAAAGCTAAAGCCGCAACACGACTCGGAGACTGGACCCGAAGCTGTTGAAACAACAAAACGACCAAGGAAATAAAAAAAACCATCATCGCTAGCCCGAACAAACGCAAAACGCGAGGGTATATTAAGCTCGCGTCAGACCCCGACTCGGAGACTTGAACCCAAAGACAGTTAAAGCATGCAAGCCTAAGGGCAAATCCGGGATCGAATCGACCCAATGGAAACTCCAACAAGCAGACATACAGAAGATACATGTTGCAGGGTTTCCCCTCTTATTACTACATATTGATGACGAAGCGCAATCTCGACCTGCATCGTATAATAAAAGCTATATACACACAATGAAGAAGGTAGGGAATATTCGTTCCCCTTTTTTTTTCTCCTCCTTATCATCCTCATCATCGGACATCAGGAACTTGACATCGAACTCCTCTACTTTGGCTTGTTCGATCTCCTCCGAAAGATCAAAGCCTCTGGCATGAATCTCCTCAAGGGTTTCCCTCCGAGATCTGCACCTCTTGTACTCCCTACTATTGTTTGCACGATCGAGGGTCTTCTTTAGCTCAGCCTTAGCAGCAGCGACACTCCTTGAATGAACCGACATTTTTTGCCCCGCCTTGGTATTATTCATTATAACCTCGGCCCGAACATTCACCACCTCAGTTTTCGCCCTTGATAGCTTGGATGAGAGTCTCGCGATCATCTTCACCCGAGCGCAATCATTTGCTCGGGCGACCTAAATTTGCGTATCAAGAACGGATGTCACGACCTGAGCCCTCTCTTTGACTTCATAATAGGCAATAACATGCACTTGCAGCTCAGTGAATTCATATTTGGCTTTGCCGACCTCACCCCGGAGTTGTTCCAGCTCATCCACCTTGTCCTTCAACTGAAACAACAACAAGTCAAAGATGGCAAGGAAAATAAGGGAATACAGACCAACGCGAAATGCAGAATACCTGTTTCTCTAAGATGGCCTCTCGAGCACGGCTTCGATCCACCCCAAGCCGTAAAGAAACTAGCTCACTTTCCTTTGCCACACAGAGTAGTTTGAGGGATTTATCCCTTTCTCGAGCCTCCCGCAATGGGGCCTCGTAACGAAGCAGTTCGACTTTGAGCCTATCAAAAGCCTGAAGAAGAAAAGCCAGGTGAGTAAAGGGAATAGAAAGGATCACGGGGCCAGAACATCCCTACCGTGGCCGAAAACTCACCACAAGGCCAAAACGATGAGCCTCGTCGAGGGCCAAAGCAACGTCCGATGGTGAATTAATCCCGAAAGCTTGCCAACCGACCGAATTGCTTCCCCTCAACCACTGCAGAGAAGGCGCCTCACCACAAGCCTTCTCGCACCACGGAGAACCTTTCCTTTTGCCAGCGCTCCTTGCTTCCTGGGCCAGCAATCTCTCCTCCTCCCTCGGGGAGCCCAATCTTGCCTTGAATGAGCTCCTGGCACCTGTGATAGAGGAATCAAAAGATTCAGCATAAAGCAAGCCGTCCCTAAAAAAGGAAAAGAGGGGGAACGCCGGGCACATACCATAGTGCTTCGCCTCCCATCTCCCTTTTGAAATATCTCGCCACCGGTGCCTATCGTGAGCCCAGCAAGCTGCCAGCCTACGAGACTATTCGGCTAAATTAGGGACCTCATCGGGCAACCAATGAGTTGCTATAAACATAGGATAGTAAGACATCATTATGGGGCCAACCTCATATGAAGAGAAAGATAGTTCGAACAGAGTGCTTATGTGCGGAGTTCCATTTCTCAGGAAACGGTAAAAATTCTTCGGGGATAATGTCAGTTGTCCAGACTCGAATGAACTGACTCATTCATCCACGGTCCTCTTCCTCCTCGCTGCCAATCGTAGAATCTCGAGTGGACCTATGCTGAAGAGCAACTAGGCCCCGGTAACGTAATGGCCGATACAACCTTATAAGGTGACTGAGGGTAAACTCTATCCAGGCCTTATCAGCAAAATATCTCATCGACTGCACTATCCTCCAAAGAAAGGGATGAACCTGTGCCAACGTTACTTGATACCTTCTATATAAATCAAGCACGACCCAGTCCGGGGAACCCGTTGCGAGAACATGGGTATACACGCTCAAGAAACCCTCAACATACATCATGAAACTCTCCTCGGGGGAAGGTACTTGTAGAATCACGCCTTCCCCCCCCATCTGCACTCTCTACTGATCACCCCGAGGTTCTCCTCCCTCACCGATGAAATAATCCTCGACACGTGCTCCCGATGGCCCGGAACATTGGGAGGCTTCCCCAGTGTGGCGAACCTCTTCAAGGCAGTGCACCCTAGGCCTAGCTCTCCCGGCATCGGGGGAGAGCCGCTGGCGCCAACCAAAGGTGGAACACAGGAAGGAATCCCCTTCGTCCGAGGATCAGGTGTCGAAGTAGTGACTATGACTACGGCAGAATAAGGAGAAGAAGAGGAGGATCCAGGCAAAAAACTTCTTGAAGCAAAGAAGTGGAAAGACTCGCACAAAGTGCTAGGCTCTACAGAGGAGGCTTATCAAAGATGGCAAAATGGCCACTTGAAGGGCGAAGAGACAAATATATAGGGTCCAGACAACAACTGCTCAATTTCCCAAGAAGGCCAATTAATTTTGGCTGCGTTAACGTCACCTTCTCCTTGGGGAGTGCACTGGCAGAATTATCCCAGGCTCACACATAATTCAAAAAATCAAGGGACCTCGGGAGATCCCCGACGTTGTAAATATCAGTTCGGAGGAGCTACCGACTCAACCTCGGGACATGACAATAAAATTATCGCCCACCGGGGTAGATACATGAACAGGTGAAGCAAGAAACTCATGGGGCGTATCCAAATAATAAGCAAAGTATGATGACACATAAGAAAAAGTGGAACTGAGATCAAATAATACAGAGGCATCTCTGTGGCAGACTGAAACAGTACCTATGATAACAACATCTGAAGCAATAGCATCGGGTCTGCCTGGAAGTGCATAGAAACGGGCATGACCACCACCTGATCGACCTCCCCCTCCGGGGCGACCCCTAGCTGACTGATCTCCACCCCTAGCTAGCTGGAAGGGTGGTGGTGAAGTAACTAGCGCTGAAGCCGATGACTGACCCCTCTACTAAGATGAGCTCACAAGACGATGAGGGCACTACCTCCACATATGACCCATCTCACCATACTCATACAACTCCCAGGTGCTGGAGAAGGGGACTGAAGGGAACCCCTCGCACCAGAATGACTAGCAGATGCACCTGGCATAGAAGAGCCCTAAACTAATGGAGCACGGGATGAACTCTGAGCTGGAAGGGCACTAAGTGATGACTGACCTTGATGAGAACTATGAGAACCATGACCCGATGACGCCCCACGATAACCTGGGCGAGCTGGCTAAGCATGCCTGAATGGACGGCCTCTACCGTGCTGAAACGGACCACTCGAAGGAGCACCACTGTAACTACCAGATCCTCGAGGCCTCTTGGCCTCCCTCTCCTCTTGCTCCTGGAAATGAACAGACTCAATCTCATGGGCGATATCTACAACCTCCTCGAATGTAGCACCAATCACCCTCTCCTTGGTCATAAGAATATGAAGCGGATAAGTGAGGCCATCAAATAACCTCCTAATCCTCTCTCTATCTGTCGGAACCATCCAAATAGCATGACGAGCTAACTCAGAGAACCTCATCTCGTACTATGCCATCGTCATCTCTCCCTAATGCAACCACTCAAACTCCCTACACAGCTCCTCTATGCGGGAGTGCGACACATACTTCTCCAGAAAGAGAACAGAGAATTGTTGCTAGGTAAGGGGTGCTGCACCAACATACCTACGCCTCTCAAAAGCTTCTAACCAAGTGAAGGCAGCTCTAGAAAACTGATAAGTAGTGAAAGAGACCACGCTAGTCTCTAGAATACCCACTATACGAAGCATCCTCTAACATTTATCTAAGAAAACCTGAGCATCCTCGTCCTCTACACCACTAAAGGTCAGAGGCTGCAGTCTACCAAACCTCTCCAACCTACGCTGCTCATCCTCCAGCATAGCAGGAACTACATAGTCTTGAGCAGAAGCAATCGGCTGGGCTGGATGTGCCCCCGGTGTCTGAAGTCCTTGCACGACCTGCTTAGGTGTGCGAGCGGCAGGAGTCTGATTGCCTCCCCCGACCTAAGAAGTAGCTGCGGTTGTAGTAGTTGAGACCGCCTGAGCTAGGCCAGTGCAAACTGATAAGATCTGAGCCAAGGCCTCCTGAAGACCCGGAATCACAATGGTCACAGCTGGTGCCTGAGCTGGTGCTGCTGGAGTAATAACTGGGACCTGCTCATGAACTGGGGCAGCTGGTGGATTTGTAGGTGCTGCCCTAGCTATTGTGCGGCCTTTGCCCCTGCAACTACAATGGCCTCTACTACGTCCTCGGCCTCTCGTGATCCCAATTGGTGGTATTGGTGGACGTCCGTCCTGATCGGTAGCACGTGTCTTCACCATCTGTGAGAGAATAGAATAACAGAAGTTTATTTAACAGAATCAACAGTTTTGCACGACAAGGATTCAAGAATGTGAAGTTTTCCTAAAGGTTCTGCAGCCTCTCGAAGATAAGTACAGACATCTCCGTACCGATCCATGAGACTCTACTAAACTTGCTCATGACTCGTGAGACCTATGTAACCTAGGCTCTAATACCAACTTGCCACGACCCTAAACCTGGACTCGATCATGATAGCGCCTCTCGTGAAGACAAAGCCAGCCGACACTTCCTATTTTCTGATTTTTAACAATTAAGCATTAAGAAAGAGTCTAAACATGAATAAATGAATCAAAGTTTAAGCAAACAATAGTATAATATGCGGAATGCAGCCCGAACACAGCCCGATACCGGGGTGTCACTAGTCATGAGTGTTTACCATGAAAATGGTAACAACAATTAGATTTATAAGTGGGATTCTAAAAATATGTGATCTATTCTCGAGCTAGTTGGTTAGATCAGTTGATGCCAAGAATACAAATTTTACTAATGAAATGCAAGCTAAAAACGAGGCAGTAATCAAACCGAGGGGCCTATTACCCAGATGCGGGACTGGTCGATAGGGGACCTCGGGGTCGATGTTCGGGTTGAAGTCGAGCTATTGGGGGAAATCGAAAATGGGATAACAGTTAAGATACGATTAAATAAGGCTCTTTATATCTAATACCAGGCGATAAAACGAAGAACAAGTGAGAAAGCGATAAATATTAGGGTGGCCTCGGGCTAGTGAGAACGAGCAAGCTAGAAAGAAAAGAGAGAGATATTATTGTACTTGTGGAGAAATGGAGCAACATTAGCCGAGCCTACAAAGTAATGGGGATCCCCTTTATATAGGAGGGGAATCCTTTATGATACAAAACGAGTTACCCATAAAGGTATGGAGATAGGATGGCTAGACATGACATCTTGAAAATACGCCCCGGATAGACCAACCATGTCAGGTTAAGCCGCGTGCCTTGGGAACTCCCCTCTCGCCTGCCGTAGCTAGCTATATTTTTCAGAATACGATATCCTTCGAACCGATATATGTCGAACCTCGAGGATGAGTCTCGACCTTAGCTACGAGCTTCGAGGGGCATGACCGCGAGATGGTTCTATGACGGGAAAATCAGGCCCCCGGATTCGCCGTGTACAATGAGCATCTATAGAACCTGATACAAGTCTGAAAAGTCTACAAACTATTACAAATGTTTGATAAGAGATAGAAATGATAAAGAGGGAGAAACACGGGACTTCGGACGTCAAGCAACTACCTCGTGGACTCTGATATCTGTCGGGAGCTCTCAACTCGCACTGGCAGGATCCGCAATGCCTGAATCTGCACTCGGGGTGCAGGGAGTAATGAGTACTATAACTCAATGAGTAAAAAATGTAAATAAAGACTGAACGCAAGAAATCACGTAAAGTAGTAAAACCATTTAAAAATCAGTGAATCAGTGAAAGATAGGCAAAAATCCTTTATATAAAATGTAATTTCATGAAAAGCCTTTTTCAACAATTAAGCAGATAATGGACAGTCAATTAAGAAAATAAACACGTAAAGGTTCGTCCCTCGGGCACAATATCCACAATTTCACCCCCGGGCAACATCTTAGAACAATACCAGCCCCTAGTGCTCAATCTCACATCACAATGGGTACTCGCGCTCACTGGGGGTGTACAGACTCCTGGAGGGGCCCCTTACGACCCAAGTGCAATATCAAGCCACCTCATGGCATCATCACTAGGCCCTCGGCCTCATATCAATCAAGCCACCTCGTGGAGTACATATCTCAGGCCCTCGGCCTCATAATCAATATCAAACGTTTCTTCACAACATAGGCCCTCGGCCTTACTCAGTCAAACTCACAAGCCACTCCTGCAATAGTAAAACATGATTCTTAGACCAAAATATCATTTAAAAGATCCTGTAAGTATTAAAACAGAGTAAACATGGCCGAGTACAAAAATAGTAAAATATCACATGATTGAGTTGAAGTATAAAGTCAAAACAGTGAGGAAATATCAGTAAAAATCCCCGAAGGATTCAAATAGTTGTCACACGACCCAAATATGGCATTCATCCCATATCATGATCATAGTAAATAGATTTCAGTCAAATACGCGATAAAATAGTCATTCAGGACGGACTAAGTCATAATCCCTAACAGTGCACGACCCCATGCTCGTCATCAAGTGTGTGCCTTACCTTAATATAGCACTACAATGTGCAAAACGGGGTTTCAAATCCTCAGAACATCATTTACAATCATTACTCGCCTCAAACCGGTCAAATCTCTAGCTCGCGACGCCTTTGCCCCTCGAATCGGCCTTCACTCGTGTTGAATCTATCCAAAATCAGAACGAGGATGTCAAAATATGCTAAGGGAATGAAGCCTAAGCAAAAATAATTAAAATACAACACAAATCCCGAAATTACCAAAACCTAACCCCCGTGCCCACGTCTCAGAATTCAATAATTTTTACATCAATAGATTCCTTATCTCCCCACGAGTTCATACATATCAAAAATTCTAAAATCCGACCTCAAATGGTCCTTCAAATCCTCAAGCAAAGGTTTAAATTTTCAAGCCCTAGTTTCCCCAATTTTCACCCTTAATTTCCACAATTTTTAGCTCTAGTCCGTGAAATAATAGCATAGGAACGAGTTTTAGGTCCAAATTCCTACCTCAATGAAGTTCCCTTGAAATCCCTCTTTCAAATCGTCCAAAAAGTTCCAAAGACAAGATAGTAATGGTGAAAATAGCTAAAATTCGCGAAGGCCACAATTTATTCTTTTTCCCCCAGATATTTTCGCATTTGCGGCACAATACCTGCTTCTGCAGTACCGCATATGCGGCCAAAAAACCGCTTCTGCGGTTCTTCACTTAACGGACCAAGATCTCACTTGCGCTCAACATTCCATACCTGCGGCTTCGTAGGTGCAGTCCCACAACCGCATCTGCGGTTCCTATCAACTCCTCAATAATCTGTTTCTGTGGCTCCTCTTCCACATGTGCGACACCACACCTGCGGTCCCCAATCTACAGGTGCGAAAGTACCAGAAGCAACAAAAGTTCAGTAGCTGCAAACATTCCTCAAACTCCCCGTCAACCATCCGAAATCACCCCGAGGCCCTCGGGACTTCAACCAAAGAACAAAAATATCCTAATACCTTATTCAAACTTGTTCCAATCTTCAAAACACCTCAAACAACATCAAATCATCCAAAACAGTTCGGATTTAAGCCAAACTTTCTAAAATCACCCGAATTCCGCTTTTATTCAAAAACACAACCAAACCACGTCCGAATGACCTGAAATTTTGCACACACATCCCAGATGATACAACAGAACTATTGCAACTCTCAGAATTCCGTTCCGACCCTTGTATCAAAATCTCACCTACCAACCGGAAATTGTTAAAATATCAACTTCGCCAATTCATGCCTAAATCTACTCCGAACCTCCAAAACTCATTCTGATCACGCTCCTAAGTCCCAAATCACCTCCCAAAGCTAAGCGAACCATCAGAACTCACATCCGAGCCCTCTAACACATAAGTCAATATCCGATTGACTTTTCCAACTCAAGCTTCCTCAAAAGAGACTAAGTGTCTCAAACCTTACCAAAATCATTCCGGATTCGATCCGACCAACCCGATACCACATAACACGAGTAAACAAAGCATAACTAAGCAGAAGTCGGGGAAATAGAGCGGTAACTCATGAGATGACTGGCCGGATCGTCACAGCTTGCCTTATTTCTATTTGCAATCATTAGAAACTTGTAGGTTTAATTGAATAATAAAGGAACTTTAAGGGTCTTTTGAGAGTTTAAAATTAGAGAAAATAGGGTAAGGCTGCTTTAGGAATATTCTAGAATAGGGGGCAACTTGCCTTATTTGGTTAGCACAAAGTGCAGAAGCCAATGAGCTGTCCAAGTTTGTTAGAAAGATGCTTTTAGGGGCTGTGTGAGGGATCAATTCCCCGATTTTCTGCATTTTTTCATTGGAAATTGGCTTGATTGTTTATGATTTTTTCCTTTAGTAAGAACTTAGAAAAGCTTTCAATGGATTTCTAGTTTTCTGGGTTTGAATATGGATTAAGGAAGCTGAGTATTGCTATTTATTTGCTGCCATTCTCACACCTCTGCTTTGCTGAGATCCTTACATCTTTTGTTTTGCCTTTGATATTCAGGTACCTTTTTAAATCTTTGAATGGCCCAAGAAGTTGGAAGCATGTATTTAGTTGTTTTTGTAATAAGATTTGGCTTGATTAAATGTCATTTTAAAGCATGTATATAGCCGCTTTGTTGTAATAAGAAATTGATTTCCCCACATGTTAGATCCCTGCTTTCCTTGTATAGGCTATTTTTTTTGGTTTAATAGTTTGTTTAGGTATTAAGCATCCAATGTTCTGTGCTATTATCATTTATTTGCTCCATGTTTTGCTTCTAACAATATTAAAAGGCTTAAAAGTCCTGGTAGCTCATTTGATTCTTATTAGGATGGTTTGGCTATGCATTGCAAAAGGCAAATCTCAGATCCTTTTATTTGTTAAAGCAATTAGGTATTTAAGTCTGAGTTAGTTCATGAATAGGTTTAAATTATAGTTTTCTCATGGATAGTATCAGTAGTTTGTTAATAATCAGATTTATGGTATGAAAGATTAGCTCCTAATTTTGTTGATTTGTTTAAAAATTGTTGGGTCACATTTGATTCAAAAGAACTGGAGTCTCAATTGGGCTTGACAGCGGCCCAGATGAGGTAGCCTGATCGAAATTCGACCTGAAGTGTTGTGATTATTAACCATTTCTCGTTATGGGCTCAATTTCGAGCCCTGTTACATTCAGCTTTTAATTCATTAAACTTGCTGCTAGGTATAATAAATATGGGTTTTAGTACTGAAAGCATGGTAGCGTAGTGTTGGGCCGGTATTTGGCCCATTTGAATCTATGTGGCTGTTTACCCTTGTCTTCGCTCCTGGGCTCGATTTTGAGCCCAGTTTTCTTATTCCCTTCATTTTTCTTTTTTAAAAAAAGAAAGAAAGTCATTAAATAATTTTGGGCTTAATGCTAGACCAGATTTTTCTTAGATCAATAAAGGTTCAGCATATCACCTTTTATTCACTTACAATTAGTATTTTAGATTGAATTCCAAACTTAGTTTAAAAATGATTGTTTGTAGTTTGCTTTAAGCACATTTTATATATTATCATGATTGTGTACACATTCGCGTGACATAATTGCGATCCTAAAAATAAAATCAGAGTATGCGTTCACGCAACTTCGACTAAATATTCTTAATAATAATAAAGCGTTATTAATTGTGGACACGTATGTGTGACATGATTTTTGATATGCCAAACAAATGGGTACACGTGACCTATTTTAAGATAATTCCTTAATTAAAAGAGGTAAATGAACATAGGTTCTAAAATAAGTAATTAGACAATTTGATTAAGCCAAGTATGATCAAAGCGACCGTGCTAAAACCACGGAACCCGAGATTGCCTAACACCTTCTCCTGGGTTAACAGAATTTCTTACCAGGTTTTTTGTGTTTCGCAGATTGTATAACAGAGTCAAATTTCCTCGATTCGGGATTTTAAACCGGTGACTTGGGACACCAATAAACTATCCCAAGTGGCGACTCTGATTTTAATATAAATAATCCCATTTCGATTGTCACTTAAATTGGAAAAACTCCCTTACCGCCTTTCCGGGTAGAAAAAGGAGTTGTGACAGCTCTGGCGACTCTGCTGGGGAACGAACCCAGAATTTCTGGTTCAGGGTTCAAGAATTCGAGCTTTTTAATATGATTTTATTTGGCTTTATTTATTGTTAATATTACTATATTTTGTGAACCTAATGTGCTAATTACTGATTATTTACCATTCCAGTATTGTTTGAATTGTATTAAAATGCCTTCTTACACCACCCCTCTGAGTCCTCTAAATAATGGTGCACACGTTTGCGTGACTCACTTTTCTGTTAGAAGTCATACCAATTAGAACGAGGATGGGCCAGCAACAAGGCCGGGTAGACTTTCGTGCTCCCGGTATGTTGCCCCCTCTTCAGCTCGAGTTGTTCGCTCGGGTAAGCCAGGTCTAGAACACAACCCCAAGTTTAGACCTAGAATAACATAACCTCATGACGTATCCCTAGTAGGAACGTTTATTTGCATCACGTGCATTTGACTTTGGGGACTCAACATAGGGGTTGGGTCCGTGTAGGACAGGTGTACCCAAAATAACAGACCATCCTGATGCATCCTACGTGCTATGTGAACATTTATTTGTTTCGGCTTGCATGTTGACTGGCTAGGAAAAGAAAATCAAGAGAAAAACCAAGAGTGATGTAGGAAGGAAGTAAAGCCCGATTCTGAAAACCCCGGTATTTGAAAATGTCCTGAAACTCTGCCGAAATTTTTCAAAAAAAGCGCTAAGGAAAAAGAGTCATTTCAAAATGAGTCAATAACATGTCTCTTCCGATTTTGTCCAAATTCACCGAACTACGCAGGTCTGATTCTCACCAGATGTGGGATACGTAGGCAACCTACATAAGGTTCGACCTCATTTTTTTTTAAAAAAATGAAAAAAATAGTAATAATCAAATAAAATGTAGTTTAGGGTTTTGTCAAGAGAGTAAGCCGACTCTGCTTCGGTTGTGTCTTAAGCCATTCTTGCCGGAATAGCCTTAGAATATCTTTCAATTGTCGAAGGGATATTTTTGTAAATAACGGATCAGTGTGTTGATAAGGTGTCGTTTTTCCATAGGTACCTTCCCCCGACCTCAAAAGTTATTTGGAATTGTGAAGGGGCCACGTTTACAAAATGACCACTTGTGTTAAAATAGCATAGGGGGGCCATTTTCTTTAGATTTCCTCTTTTACAAATTGTAAACTTGTTTCAAAAAAGAGTCCACCGGAGTCAACCCTAACCTTAACCATCCACAAGTACAAATGAACACTGTCCAGAATCCGCCACAATTGGTCATAGAACAGGCTCAACTGTAGCTTCGTATGTGGTGGAATGATCTAGATAAAGATGGTTGGGATTGGGTAAAAGAGCAGTTGGGTGCCCTTATAGACATTATGGAAATCGAAACACGAGAGGATCTAATGAAGGCTTTGGTAACTTTTTGGGATCCTGTCCACAACGTTTTTCGTTTCTCAGATTTTGAGCTCACCCCTACTCTGGAGGAAATAGCTGGATATATTGACTTAGGCCGGGACTCTAGGAAACAACAACTTATCTTCCCAAGGGCTCCCTCTGTACACAAATCCTTTGATCTCCTGAATAGCAGTAAGCAAATAAAGAAGGCCCATATAAACAGATGATGCTGTTCCTTCTACTTCTTGTATTTCAGGTTTGGGCACTCAACTGGGTTCGAAACGCATGAAAAGGGAAACAACAAACAAGATAAGAGCATCTGGCAAATTCATCGTCGGTTTGCTTTCATAGTGGCGTTTTTGGGAATTATAGTCTTTCCGAATGCAGAAGGGCCAATAGATATCCACATGGCCAGAATTGCACAAACCCTCATCACTAAAAAAATCACACACTTTCACCGTTAGTGCTGGCTGACATTTATCGAGCATTGACATTGTGTAAGTCTGGGGCTCAATTATTTGAAGGCTGTAATGTTCTTCTACAAATGTGGTTGATCGAGCAACTCCGCCATCACCAGAAATTCATGATCTATGGTTCAAGCAAAGATAACTTCATCAAGAGTTACGAGGAAAGGGTGATAGAATACAATCCTCTAGAAGGGTTTGAAGCCTAGGTCTCACACTTGAAAAATCTAAAAGCAAGTCAGGTCGAGTGGACTATAGGATGGCTCCCGATGACAGAAATAATACATATGATGGCTACAAAGGGTTACCTAATGTTGATGGGTTTGAGGAGTGTCCAGCCATATGCATCGCAGAGGGTCTTAAGGTAGTTAGGGAGATATCAGGTGGTGCCCGAAGATGAAGATCTAACCACCCATGTCATTGAGCTATATCCAGAAGTTACATTGCCTGAAGCTTTAGTCCAGCAAGATTGGAATGGTTGCCGATATCTGAAAAGTGGCACACAGGTACCAAATGTTGCAAAGGGGGAGGTGGATCCAGATTATGCCGTGTGGTTTGAGAGAATGTCTTGTGCAAATAATGAGCCCGAGCCCGAGAGGCCCGCCAAGAGACCTCATGTTCAGGCTTTTGATGATAAAGTCCGAGAAAGGTTGGCCTGGGGAGAAAAGGTGAAAAAATATCAAGCCGCCATTCACACCTTGGAACAAAAATTGAGAAACGTCGAATTCAATAATGATCTCCAGGCACAAGAAGCAGAAGGTGAAAGGAGGAGGTTGGCCCAAGAAAATGAAGCCTTTCTAGCCCAAATTTGGAAGATGAAAATAGCAGCTGAGAACCCTGCCAGAAGTGAAAAGGATGAGAAAGTTATTGACAGCCTTAAGCAGAAAGTATGTGACTATGTATTTGATTTGGAAAAGACTAAAGGTGAACTCGCAAAGGCGCGAGCAAAGTTAGGTAAGAATGCGGAGGGACGGGCAAGCTTCGCTCGACATTTGAAGGAAAAGTACGACAAAGAAATCATGGGTCTGGAGAAAAAGATCAATACCCTTGAGAGAGAACTGACCAAGCAGGGAAGAGACTTCAAAGCAGAAAGAGAACAATGCTATGCCCTGATGTCGCAACTATAAGAAGACGTGCGACAACTGTAAGAGCAAAATCATACGGCCATACAGGTTTTGGAGGCCAGATCTCAACAGATTGGACAACTGCTACAAGAGAAGGGTATCATCAGGGAGAGGGTTAGAAGGATTGCTGACTATATTGTGATGAAGTGCAATGAATGTGAGAACATGACTAGGTCCATGTTCTTCGCTGCAGTTATGATTTTTGTCCGTCAGATAATGGACGATCTATATCGCCTCCAAGAAGATATGGCACGTAGGCCCGCGAGCCCCTGGAAAAGCAGTGGAGGCACTTATGTATTCTTGATTTTATTTTTCGAGTTTGTATTGCAGTTTCTTTTAGAGTCTTTTAATCCATTTTGAGTCTTGTTTTAGTTTTTGTAATGCTTAAATCTGTAGGGCAGAGTTGTTGTAATAGAGGAAAAACAATAATGTTTTTATGAAAATTTGGAAAAAGAAAAAATGTCTTTCTTTTATTCGCATTTGTCCCCTGAACTACGTAATGATCTGATTTATATGGTGTCAAGATACGTAGGCAATCCCATAGGATTCGATCGTAACCATATAATGAAAAAGAAAAAAAAAGAGAGAAAATCAAAAGAAAAGAAACTGAGTGGAAAGAAAGAATGGAAAAATAAGAGAACAAAAGCACGAAAAAAAAGCGACAAGAACCGAGTGGGGAAATCAATAGTGATTGAAAAGGGCAATAGTGAAAAAGGAAAAAAAAGAGAGGAGAAAGTGCAAAGTGAAAAGAGTTGGTTAAGGTCGGGATGAAACATGCAACCGTTCAAATACATAGTAGAAACTTTTAACTGTTTAGGTGCATTGCATCCCGAATGTGCGGTTACCTATCTGTTAAAATCTTAAACACTAACAAGGGTGTTGTTGTCATTGAGAACAGGAAGGTGGTTAGTTGGTTCGGCATTCTGGCAACCCACCCATACAATACCAGGTTTAAACACAAGGTGATCATGGCTGGCAAAGAATTGGACGCGAGTGTTATTGACCTGCCGAGAGAGGAGGAGGAATCTGAGCCCAGTCTGAAAGAGGAGTTACATAAGCTGAAACACCAAATGGCCAAAATGTACTAGGCATGGATGAAAGGGCATCCTCCATCATCATACTCCGCCAACCCTGCTTTCATCCCACCACTAACTCAATCTCTAGAGCCCCCCATTGTTGATTTATCCCCACAACATGCACCAAGCTTCACCTCTTACCACTACTATCATGGAACCACTTCCCAAATCATCCAATCTCCACTAGCCAAAACAACTACATACTCCCCTCCGCTAGCCACCCCTATCTTCGTAGCACCTCCACCAGCTACACTCCATCGATCTTCCAGTGAGTCGGTATTCCAAGCCCAAGATAACCAGTACTACGCCCCAAATCCCACCTTTAAAGTCCCAAATCACTACTCCTACACTCCCCACTTTGAGCTTCCTGTCAAAATTGAGAAGCCACCCAAAAACACGGAGCAAAAGGAGATATTTTGGAAGGTAAAGAGATTGGAGCAGTCGCTGAGAAATATGCAAGGATTAGGGGTCTAAGTGAGCATGGCTTATAAGGACCTATGCTTGTTCGCTGATGTCCATCTACCTTTCGGATTCAAAATTCCCAAGTTTGACTTGTATGACGGGCACGGAAACCCCGTGGCCCACTTGAGAGGATTTTACAGCAAAATGAGGAGAGCCGGTAGGAAAGATGAACTGTTGATGGCATATTTTAGCCAAAGTATGAGTGATGCAACATTGAAGTGGTACACCCGCTAGGACAACAACAGGTGGTACACTTGGGATGACTTGGCTCAGGCTTTTGCTCGGCATTACCATTTCAATGTAGAAATTGTCCCAGAACGCCTATCTCTGACGAAGATAGAGAAAAATCCTAGTGAGAGCTTCAGGGAGTATGGTTTCCGGTGGAGAGAATAGGCGGCACGAGTCGACCCTCCCATGAAGGAAGATGAAATGGTGGATTGCTTTCTTCAGACCTTGGAGCCTACTTACTTTGGTCATCTTATCTCGGCCATTGGTAAGTCTTTCAATGAAGTGGTGAAGATGGGAGGAATGGTAGATGAGGGGCTCAAGTCGAGCAAGATCATGAGTTACTCTACCATTAAAGCAGCCACACAAGCGATCCAGAATGGCACTGGGGTCGTGTTAGGGAAAAAGAAGAAAGAAGATGTTGCTATGGTCATCTCAGGATCGTGGCCTGGCCCAAGGGGTCCGCCGCACCATTACACCCAGCCTCGACCCCAGCCTCAAACCTACACCCAAACTCCTTAAAATCTACCCCAACACTACTTCCCACCACATACCCTCAATATTCAGTCAAACCACCCCAATACCATGTCCATCACACACAGTCATATGCTCAACACCATCCTTACCCGCAATGGTGTGCACCAACTCTATAAAATACTTATCTACCTCCACAAGCATACAGAAACCTTACTGGTCCGAGCTTTCACCCCAGGACGGAGTATAGAAAAGAAAGGCAATAGCAGAAACAGACTTTCACCCCGCTTGGAGAGTCTTACACCAGTCTGTTTATCGATACAAACCAGATTGAGGTCCAAAGCCCGGAAGCACCCAACATCAATCAAAATCCATTGCCAGCCCATGCCGAAACACATATGATTGAGATAGTGTATAAGGATGGGAAGCCCGAAAAACCTTCAAAGTCTGTCATGATGATCCATGCCAGTGAAAGTAATTTAGTCGAAACTCCAGTTGTTACAAAATCAACATCTTCGACAGTTGAGGGGTTGACAGACAAACTAAGAAAGCTCGATGCTAAACCGTCCGTGGTAGGCATGAAGGGATCCCTAGGTGATGCTGAAACAATGTAAGGAAAGCTGAAGGTGGTCGTGCCGGGGTAGCAAGTAAGCCTATCATAATTGTGGAAAGAGCTCGCACGACTCTTATTGTCATTAAACCTGTGACCCAGCTGCCGGTTGATGATACTAGGGCCATCCCGTGGAACTACAAGCGAGTAATAGTAACTCATAAGGGGAAAGAAGTGGAAGAGGAAGTTAATGAAACTCGGGGGTTGACTCGTTCGGGGAGATGCTTTGCCCCAGAGGAAATAGGGAAAGCCAAGCCACTCAAAGATAGTCCAATTCTAATGAAGAAACCAGTCACCGAAGTGGAGGCAGAAGAATTTTTGAGAAAAATGAAGGTGCAAGATTACTCCTTAGTGGAACAATTGAGAAAGACCCCCGCTCAGATTTTTCTTCTATCATTGTTGATACATTCAGACGATTACCGTCGGTCCCTCATGAAGATTTTAAATGAAGCTCATGTCCCTGACAAGATCATAGTGAACCATTTGAAGAAGATTGCTAATAAGATATTTGAGTCAAATAGGATCACCTTCTCAGATGATGAGTTGCCTTTGGAGGGTATGAAACACAATCGGGCTCTTTATCTTACAGTGAAATGCAAAGATTCTATGGTCACAAGGGTGTTAGTTGACAATGGTTACAGTGCAAACATTTGCCCTCTCTCCACTCTACACAAGCTGATAATTGATGCTGAGAGGATCCACAAGAACAATATATGTATCCGAGGTTTTGACGGAAGGGGAAAGGATTCTATTGGCGATATCATGCTCGAGCTGACAATAGGACCAGTTGAATTTACCATGGAGTTCCAGGTACTAGATGTGGCCGTTCCTTACAACTTGCTATTGGGTAGGCCCTGGATACATGTTGCCAAAGCAGTCCCATCCTCTCTGCACTAGATGGTAAAGTTTGAGTCGGACAGATAGGAGATCGTTATGCATGGTGATGAGAACTTATGTGCATACAATGATACATCCATCCCATTTATCGAGGCCAAAGATGATAAGGGCCCTTGGGTTTACCGGGTTTCTGAGACAGTGTCAGTTGAGAAGGTTCTAGAAGGGGAATGTATTCCAGGTCCAAAGCTAGCTTCTGCAACTGTCATGGTAGCAAATGAAATGTTGAATAATGGTTTTGTGCCGGGCAAGGGTCTAGGCGCATCTTTGCAAGGTATCGTGCAACCAGTGTCTCTATGTGAAAATCTGGGTACATTTGGTTCAAGCCCATAGGGGATGATGTGAAGAAGACTAAAAAGTTGAAAAAGAAGGCATAGGCGCTCCCTAAGCCTATCCCACGCCTCTCCAGGTGTTTCATCAAGTCAGGGGTAGTGAAGTGTCCGGTGTCCGCAGTTCCAAAGCCTGTGGTTGACTTCGATGAAGAGTTGATTGAAAGGTTCCAGAGTCTATTAGATGAGGTGAACATGGTAGAAATTAGGGAAGGTTCCAACAAAGCAGATGTGCAGTTTATTTGGCCAAAAGTGAAGCTTAACAATTGGAATGCTACTCCTCTCCCTACTAGGAAGGAGTCTTGGTAGTTTGCTTTGTTTTCCTTTTTGTTATCTAGATTATTCCAGGGATGTAATCCGGATTTTTACTTGTTTTGATGTACAAACCCTCTTATCCTTTATTTTCAATGAATTCCATTACTCCTGATAGTGTCATTTTTGTCTTTCTTTGTACAGTTCTTTTTATGCTAGTTTCAATGACATGACATGCATGAGGAATCTTCGGCCAAGTTCTAAAAGTCAATCTAACTCTGAAATAATAATCCAAGAAATAAAGTGTGATGATGAAACAGAATATGATGAAGATGAGGCATTTGAGGAAATTAGTAAAGAACTAAATCATTTTGAAGAGAAACCCAAGCCTAATCTTAATGAAACTGAAGCAATCAATTTAGGGGATCCAGATAATATCAGGGAATCCAAGATAAACATGCACTTAGAACCACAAATCAAGGAAGAAATAATCAAAGCACCGTTCAAATATAAAGACATTTTTGCATGGTCATATGACGACATGCCAGGTTTGAGTACTGACTTGGTAGTTCATAAATTGCCAACTGATCCGGCATTTCCTCCCATCAAGCAGAAGTTAAGGAAGTACAAGACTGACATGAGTGTGAAGATTAAGGAGTAAATCACAAAACAGTTGGATGCAAAGGTCATTCGAGTCATGTGATACCCCACCTGGTTAGCTAATGTTGTGCCAGTACCAAAGAAGGATGGTAAGACCAGGGTGTGCGCTGATTACCGGGATCTCAACAAAGCAAGTCCAAAGGACAACATCCCATTTCCAAATATCCACATTTTGATTGATAACTATGCCAAGCATGAGATCGGGTCTTTTGTGGATTGTTATGCAGGATGTCACCGAATTTTAATGGATGAGGAAGATGCAGAAAAGACAGCATTCATCACACCATGGGAACGTATTGCTACAGGGTAATGTCATTTGGTTTGAACAATGTTGGGGAAACTTATAAGAGGGAAGTGACTACCGTGTTTCATGACATGATACACAAGGAAATTGAGGTCTATGTGGATGACGTGATCATCAAGTTAATAAAGAAGTTCGACAATGTCGGAGACATGAGAAATGTTTTCCAGAGGCTCTAAAGGTACAATCTTAAGCTCAACCCTGCAAAATATGCATTTGCTGTTCCGTCTGGGAAATTGTTGGAATTCATAGTCAGTCGGTGAGGCATTGAGTTGGATCCGTCAAAGATCAAGGCTATCCAAGAATTGTAACCCCCAAGGAATAAGACTGAGGTGATGAGTTTCCTCGGGCGTTTAAACTACATCAACATATTTATTGCTCAACTCACGACAACTTGTGAGCCCATCTTTAAGTTGCTAATGAAGGATGCTGCGGTCAAATGGACTGATGAGTTCCAGGAGGCATTTGATAAGATCAAGGGGTACTTGTCAAACCCGCCTGTGTTGGTCCCGCCGGAACCCGGGAGACCTTTAATTATCTATTTGACAGTCCTGGATAATTCATTCAG
The DNA here is from genome assembly GCF_000715075.1 of Nicotiana tabacum. NCBI lineage: Eukaryota > Viridiplantae > Streptophyta > Magnoliopsida > Solanales > Solanaceae > Nicotiana > Nicotiana tabacum. The sequence continues at coordinate 71,983,270 of NC_134085.1, forward strand.
TTGTGTATTGGGTCAACATAACATCACTGGCAGGAAGGAGCAAGCCATCTATTATCTCAGCAAGAAGTTCACATCCTATGAGGTTAAGTATACTCCCCTTGAAAGGACATGTTGCTCCCTAACTTGGGTGACACAAAAGTTGAAACATTATCTATCGTCCTACACTACTTACCTCACTTTTTCGCCTGGATCCTCTAAATTATATCTTTCAGAAGCCTATGCCCACAGGAAGACTTGCAAAGTGGCAGATTTTGCTCAGAGTTTGACATTATCTATGTGACTCAAACCGCAATGAAAGCCCAAGCATTGGCCGTTCATTTGGCCGAGAACCCGGTGGATGAAGAGTATGAGCCATTGAGGACTTATTTTCCTGATGAAGAGGTGATGCATATTGACGAGGTGGAGCAGGATGAAAAGCCAGGCTGGAAACTTTTCTTTGATGGAGTCGCTAACATGAAAGGTGTCGGAATAGGGGATGTGCTCATTTATGAAATAGGGCATCACTACCCTGCTATAGCCCAACTTTGTTTCTATTGTACTAACAACATGGCCAAGTACGAGGCATGGATTCTGGGTTTGAGGTTAGCTGTAGATATGGGAGTCCAGAAAGTCTTGGTCTTAGGAGATTCGGATCTGTTGGTGCACCAAATTTAGGGAGAATGGGAGACTCGGGATTTAAAGCTCATACTGTATAGACAATGTTTGCATGATCTTTGTCAACAATTTAGATTAGTAGAGTTCAGGCATATTCCTAGGATCCATAATGAGGTTGCCGATGCCTTGGCTACCTTGGCGCTAATGTTACACCATCCGGATAAGACTTATGTTGACCCTCTGCATATTCAAGTTCGTGATCAACATGCTTACTATAATGTGGTTGTGGAGGAACTTAGTGGTTAACCGTGGTTCCATGATATCTGGGAATACATCATGATGGGGGTTTATTCGGTACAGGCCACATATGATCAAAAAAGAACAATTCGACTTTTGGCTAGTGGATTTTTCTTGAGCGAGGGAATTTTGTACAAGAGAACTCCATATCTTGGACTGTTGAGGTGCATAGATGCTAAACAAGCCACGACTATCATGACCGAAGTGCATTCCAGAGTTTGTGGGTCACATATGAGTGTGTATATTTTGGCAAAGAAAATTCTTCGAGTAGGGTATTATTGGCTCACCATGGAACAAGATTGCATTAGCTCACAAGTGTCATCAATGCCAGGTACACGGTGATTTGATTCATTCTCTGCCGTTTGAGTTGCATACATTGTCCGTACCTTCGCTTTTTGTTGCTTGGGGCATGGATGTCGTTGGACCAATTGAGCCAGCAACGTCAATTGGGCACATGTTTATTCTGGTGGCCATAGACTATTTTACTAAGTGGGTGGAAGCTATGACTTTCAGATTTGTGACCAATAAGGCAGTGGTCGATTTTGTTCATTCAAACATTAGTTGTCGGCTCGGAATCCCCAAGGTAATCATCACAGACAATGGCACCAATTTTAACAGCCATTTGATGAAAGAAGTATGCCAACAGTTTAAGATTATGCATCGAAATTCCACTCTGTATCGTCCCAAGGCAAATGGATTTGTTGAGGAAGCTAAAAAGAACATAAAGAAGATACTTCAAAAGATGGTGCAAAGTTCTAGGAAATGGCGTGAAAAGTTGCATTTTGCTTTGCTGGGTTACCGCACTACTATTCACACTTCAGTAGGTGCAACTCCTTACTTGCTGGTATATGGTACTGAAGCAGTTATACCCGCAGAGGTTGAAATTTCATCCCTCTAAATTGTTGTTGAAGCTGAAATTGATGATGATGAATGGGTCAAAACCTGATTGGAGCAGTTAAGTCTGATTGACAAGAAAAGACTAGAGGTAGTGTGTCATGGTCAATTTTATCAGAAGAGAATGGCAAGAGCATACAACAAGAAGGTGCGTCCCCGGAAATTTGAAGTGGTTCAGCAAGTATTGAAACACATCCTTTCACATCAGGGGGAAGCTAAAGGCAAATTTGCCCCAAATTGGCAGGGGCCGTTCATTGTAACAAGAGTGTTGTCCAATTGTGCTTTGTATTTAACAGTTATAGAAGGCAAATGTATAGATATGGCTATCAATTCTGACGCAGTCAAAAGATATTATGTATGATTTCTTTGGTTTGGCTATTTGTGTCGTTTGTAATTGGCATGTTTTGAAGATTGGAATGATGAAGGCATTTTATTCTGCTACCTAAACACTTTATCCCTTGTTACCCCTTTTGAGCCTTATTTATTTTCTTTCATATCTCTCTTTTGGAATCAGAATCAGAGTTTAGAAATACAGATAGAGAAGATATAAATAAAAAAAGAGAAAAGAGAAATAGAAAAATGAAAAAAAGTAAAGCAAAAAAAAGAAAAGAAAAACAAAAAGAAAAGAAAAAGAGAAAAGAAAAAAAGAGAAGAGAAAAAAAAAGAAAGGCAAAAAAGTAACAAAAATGAATCAATTCCTATGTCTTGAACTACGTTCGTCTTGATTTCTTTTAATGATACGTAGGCAGCCTCACGGTTCGGTCCCATCAAAATAAAAATTCAAAGTTCCCTAGGTAAAGAAACTGGGGCAAAAGTTGTGGTTTTGTAAAGATCTGATTCCAAAAGTTGTAATTCTGAACCCTTTCATTTTGACCTATTTTTTTTGAGCCTCTATGGTATCCTTTCTTTCTTACCCTATCCAAAAGCCTACACTACATCCCAAAGAAATACCTTCTAATAAATCTTTGAGGAAAGCCAAGTTAAGCGAGATAGACGTATGATTCACATCATGGGCAACACTCTGTTCTACACAAGGAAAAATGAATAAATGAGAGAGTCTTATTGGTGAAAACCCTCATGGGCACAGTAAGGAGATGGAAAGCTGATAGAAAACTAAAATGAGAGAGTCTTATTGGTGAAAACACTTGCGGGACCATAAGGTGATATTGAGTCGAGAGATGAACAAATGAGAGAGGTTTGTTGGTGAAAACCCGTTAGGGAACTACAAGCCGAATGAGCCTCGTGACTTTGCAAAGAGATAGTATTATAGAAAATCCCGGTTTCGAAGTATGAAGACGGTGCACAAAATGAAATATGATTAGGTGAACGGTCTGGGATGGTTAATCCGAAATACATGTCATGATAATTGGAGCCGGTTGCTTCACTCAGATAAGTCTTTTTTCCCTTTTCTTCCTCAAACAGTCATCCTGTTTCGAATTTTCTTCTTTATTCCTAACTCTCGAAGTCACTGCATTTCATTATCTTTTGGGTCTACTTATCTAAGTCTTTTCCAATGTTAACCTTGTTAAGCAAGCAAGAAAGGATTTCAAAGCTTAATACAAACTTTTAATTGCACAGAGCAAAGTGCGGCCAAAACATACCAAAATAGCATGATTAAAAATGAAAAATAAGGTGCTAGTGGGAGTTTCAAGTGGTCAATTGGTTTCGTGAATTTTGAGGAATTATAGAGGTTCGAATTGGGAGGACACAAATGTAAAATAGCAAGATGAGTGTGAGGCACTCGAGTCATTCAGGGTTCTATGGCTGTGGTTCAATCAGAAGTTCAAACAATTCTTTGCTAGCCCAAGGTGGCCAATCAAAACAAATCATGGTAGTGGAAAGGCCACCTTCAACAAGAATGCCGCAAACTAACTACCACATTTTCAAACTGATAAAAGTTTCTTTGATTGAAACAGGGGTAGGAAATTTCGTTTGTTCCGGAGGAACCCTCCGTGAGGAAAGCAGGTGCCAGACAGGTTCGGCTGTAAATTCTCAGGACCCTCCCGAATAATGGGATTTAATTTAAAGTTCTCAGGACCCTCCTGGAAAGGGGATTTAATTTCGAGTTTTCAGGACTCCCCTGAATAATGGGATGTAGTTTTAAGTTGTCAGGACCCTCTTGGATAATGGGATTTAATTTCAAGTTCTCAAGGCCCTCCTGGATAATGGGATTTAAGTTCAAGATTTCAGGACCCGCCTGGATAATTAGATTTAATGCCAAGTTTTCAGGGCCCTCCTAGATAATGGGATTTAAGTTCAAGTTTTTAGGACCCTTCTAGATAATGAGATTAAGTTTAAGTTTTAGCTTTAGGAAAATAGAATTCAGCTTTTAGGTTTTCATTATTAAGATGAGATTTAATTTTCAGGGCCCTCCTGGATAATGAGATTTAGCTTTTAAATTATTAGGGTTCTTTTGGATAACATGATTCAATTAACACTCACAGATGTCCCCGGTACCAAACTGGGGCAGAAAAGTTTCTTTTATTCTGTTTCTTTTGTCACAATTGCAGGTGCCCACCTGGAAAACAAGGAAATTTATTTCACAGTTTAAGCATCAGGCGCCCACTTGGAAAATAAGGGAATTCATTTCAAGTTTTGGCATCAGGAGCCCTCCTGTATAACAAGGGAATACATTTCAAGTTTGGCATCAGGCGCCCACCTGGATAACAAGGGAATATATGTAAAGTTTCTGCATCAGGTGCCCACCTGGATAACAAAGGAATTCATTTAAAAGTTTAAGCATCAGGCGACCACCTGGAAAACAAGGGAATTCATTTCATGTTTTGGCATCAAGCGCCTACCTTGATAACAAGGGAACACATTTCAAGTTTGGCATTAGGCGCCCACTTGGATAACAAAGGAATACATTTCAAGTTTCTACATCAGGCGCCCACCCGGATAATAATAGAATACATTTCAAAGTTCAAGCATCAGGCGCCCACCTAAAAAACAAGGGAATTCATTTCAAGTTTTGGCATCAGGCGCCCACCTGGATAACAAGGAAATACATTTCAAGTTTTGCATCAGGCGCCCATCTAGATAACAAGGGAATACATTTCAGGTTTCGCATCAGGCGCCCACCTCGATAACAATGTAATACATTTCAAGTTTAGCATCAGGTGCCAAACTAGATAATAAGGGAATACATTTCAAGTTTACATCAGGCACCCATCTGGATAACAAGGGAATACATTTTAAGTTTTAGCATCAGGCGCCCACCTGGATAACAAGGGAATACATTTCAAATTTTAGTAGCAGGCGCCCACCTGGATAACAAGGGAATTCATTTTCAAGTTTTGCATCAGGCACCCACCTGGATAACGGGGGAATATATTTCAAGTTTTTGCATCAGGCGCCCACTTGGATAACAAGGGAATACATTTCAAGTTTTTGCATCAGGCGCCCACCTGGATAATATGGGAATACATTTCAAGTTTCGCATCAGGTGTCCACCTGGATAATATGGGAATAAATTGCAAGTTTTGCATCAGGTGCCCACCTGGATAACAAGGGAATACATTTCAAGTTTTAGTATCAAGCTCCACCTGGATAACAAGGGAATACATTTCATGTGTTAGCACTAGGCATCCTCCTGGATAATAAGGGAATACATTTCAAGTTTTGCATCAGGTGCCCACCTGGATAAAAAGGGAATACATTTCAAGTTTTGCATCAGGCCCCCATCTGAATAACAAGGGAATACATTTCATGTTTTTGGATCAAACGCCCACCTGGATAACAAGGGAATACATTTCAAGTTTGGCATTAGGCGCCCACCTGGATAACAAGGGAATATATGTAAAGTTTCTGCATCAGGTGCCCACCTGTATAACAAAGGAATTCATTTAAAAGTTTAAGCATCAGGCGCCCACCTGGAAAACAAGGGAATTCATTTCATATTTTGGCATCAAGCGCCCACCCTGATAACAATGGAACAGATTTTAAGTTTGGCATCAGGCGCCCACTTGGATAACAAAGGAATACATTTCAAGTTTCTGCATCAGGCGCCCACCTGGATAATAACAAAATACATTTCAAAGTTCAAGCATCAGGCGCCCACCTGAAAAACAAGGGAATTCATTTTAAGTTTTGGCATCAGGTGCCCAGCTGGATAACAAGGAAATACATTTCAAGTTTCGCATCAGGCGCCCATCTGGATAACAAGGGAATACATTTCAGGTTTCGCATCAGGCGCCCACCTCGATAACAATGGAATACATTTCAAGTTTAGCATCAGGCGCCCAACTAGATAATAAGGGAATACATTTCAAGTTTTACATCAGGCACCCACCTGGATAACAAGGGAATACATTTTAAATTTTAGCATCAGGCTCCCACCTGGATAACAAGGGAATACATTTCAAGTTTTGGCATCAGGAGCCCTCCTGTATATAAAGGAATACATTTCAAGTTTGGCATCAGGCGCCCACCTGGATAACAAGGGAATATATGTGAAGTTTCTGCATCAGGTGCCCACCTGGATAACAAAGGAATTCATTTAAAAGTTTAAGCATCAGGCGCCCACATGGAAAACAAGGGAATTCATTTCATGTTTTGGCATCAAGCGCCCACCTTCATAACAAGGGAACACATTTCAAGTTTGGCATCAGGCGCCCACTTGGATAACAAAGGAATACATTTCAAGTTTCTGCATCAGGCGCCCACCCGGATAATAACAAAATACATTTCAAAGTTCAAGCATCAGGCGCCCACCTGAAAAACAAGGGAATTCATTTCAAGTTTTGGCATCAAGCACCCAGCTGGATAACAAGGAAATACATTTCAAGTTTCGGATCAGGCGCCCATCTGGATAACAAGGGAATACATTTCAGATTTCGCATCAGGCGCCCACCTCGATAACAATGGAATACATTTCAAGTTTAGCATCAGGCGCCCAACTAGATAATAAGGGAATATATTTCAAGTTTTACATCAGGCACCCACCTGGATAAAAAGGGAATACATTTTAAGTTTTAGCATCAGGCGCCCACCTGGATAACAAGGGAATACATTTCAAGTTTTGACATCAGGAGCCCTCCTGTATAACAAGGGAATACATTTCAAGTTTGGCATCAGGCGCCCACCTGGATAACAAGGGAATATATGTAAAGTTTATGCATCAGGTGCCCACCTGGATAACAAAGGAATTCATTTAAAAGTTTAAGCATCAGGCGCCCACCTGGAAAACAAGGGAATTCATTTCATGTTTTGGCATCAAGCGCCCACCTTGATAACAAGGGAACACATTTCAAGTTTAGCATCAGGCGCCCACCTGGATAACAAAGGAATACATTTAAAGTTTTTGCACCAGGCGCCCACCTGGATAACAAGGGAATTCATTTAAAAGTTTAAGCATCAGGCACCCACCTGGAAAACAAGGGAATTCATTTCATGTTTTGGCATCAGGCGCCCACCTGGATAACAAGGGAATATATGTAAAGTTTATGCATCAGGTGCCCACCTGGATAACAAAGGAATTCATTTAAAAGTTTAAGCATCAGGCGCCCACCTGGAAAACAAGGGAATTCATTTCATGTTTTGGCATCAAGCGCCCACCTTGATAACAAGGGAACACATTTTAAGTTTGGCATCAGGCGCCCACTTGGATAACAAAGGAATACATTTCAAGTTTCTGCATCAGGCGCCCACCCGGATAATAACAGAATACATTTCAAAGTTCAAGCATCAGGAGCCCACCTGAAAAACAAGGGAATTCATTTCAAGTTTTGGCATCAGGTGCCCAGCTGGATAACAAGGAAATACATTTCAAGTTTCGCATCAGGCGCCCATCTGGATAACAAGGGAATACATTTCAAGTTTTGCATCAGGAGCCCACCTCGATAACAATGGAATACATTTCAAGTTTAGCATCAGGCGCCCAACTAGATAATAAGGGAATACATTTCAAGTTTTACATCAGGCACCTACCTGGGTAACAAGGGAATACATTTTAAATTTTAGCATCAGGCTCCCACCTGGATAACAAGGGAATACATTTCAAATTTCAGCAGCTGGCGCTCACCTGGATAACAAGGGAATACATTTTAAGTTTTTGCACCAGGCGCCCACCTGGATAGCAAGGGAATTCATTTTCAAGTTTTGCATCAGGAACCCACCTGGATAACGGGGGAATATATTTCATGTTTTTGCATTAGGCGCCCACTTGGATAACAAGGGAATACATTTCAAGTTTTTGCATCAGGCGCCCACCTGGATAATATAGGAATACATTTCAAGTTTCGCATCAGGTGTCCACCTGGATAACAAGGGAATACATTGCAAGTTTTGCATCAGGCGCCCACCTGGTTAACAAGGGAATACATTTCAAGTTTTAGTATCAGGCTCCACCTAGATAACAAGGGAATACATTTCATGTGTTAGCACTAGGCATCCTCCTGGATAATAAGTGAATACATTTCAAGTTTTGCATCATGTGCCCACCTGGATAACAAGGGAATACATTCCATGTTTTGCATTAGGTGCCCACCTAGATAACAAGGGAATACATTTCAAGTTTTGCATCAGGCGCCCATCTTAATAACAAGGGAATACATTTCATGTTTTGCATCAGGCGCCCACCTGGATAACAAGGTAATACCTTTCAAGTCTTGCATCAGCCGCCCACCTGGAAAACAAGGGAATACATTTTAAGTTGGCATCAGGCGCCCACCTGGATAACAAGGGAATACATTTCAAGTTTTTGCATCAGGCGCCCACATGGAGAATAAGGGAAAACATTTCAGAACTCAATTCGAGTTAGCAACAAAAGAAGCTCGCCTCAAGAGTGCGAGTCAATATTTCAAGATGCACGACAGAACTGCCAATGTTTCAGGATCAAGTTTGAAGATATGTAGATAGGATTCTTGTAACTAATAGATCATATTTTAGCCTAGCTTCTTTTCATTTTGTTTTGGTGTAATAAGGAGTTCAGCAAGCAATAGCAGCGGCAACAACAATGAAATCACAGCTTCTCGGTAGTCCCAGCTACCAAAACTTCCAGAACTACACTGACTTGATTCCTTTACAGCCAAGGATATGTAGGCAACCTCAGAAGCAGGGTTTGGCCAGGATTTTCAAAATTGCTTCCCATGGAGTATCCAAACGGGCAAAAACCACTCGTATTTGCTCACTTTATCTTTGCCCGAAAACTCTTCATGTTTCCAAGCAATGAGGGGCAGCTGTGAGCATGTGATTTTTTCCCTATATGAAATACTCCTAAAAATTAAGAAAATAGAGTTTTTCCAAATTATTTGCAATTATATAGAATTTTTGCAGGATTTTTATTAATTGTTTGTATTTTTGTGCACGTTTAATTTTATTAAAATCATGAAAAATACCAAAAAATACCATGCATTGCATTGAGTTTTTGTTTTCATATGTTTAGGATTAATTAGTTAATTAAATGTTTTATTAAGATGAAAATCACAAAAAAATTGGTTCACTTTTACATTTTTTAGCTTTTAATTTTAGATTAGTACTTTTTCTTTTTAATCTAGCATTATATAATTTTTCTAAATATTATAGTTAGATAAGTAGCTTATTTTATAATTTACATCAATTTGGAAATTTAATTTTGGATTTTTAATTAAAGAAAAATAAAAAGAAACAACAAAGAAAAGGAAATAAAAAAAAAGGAAATTGAGAAAAAGGGGATTTAATTGGAAATTGGGCTAAACCTTGTATCCAAATCAATACAGACCCAGGCCCAAAACCTAGCCTACCCGGTCCACCCCTTTAAAACCAAACGACCCCGTTTCTGCTTCCTTTCATCACAACCGTTGGATTATTGTGATCCAACGACTCGGAACTGGCCATCCAATTGCTATAAGACTGTCCTAACACAGACCCCCCATCAAACCCCTTCAGTTCCCATCTCCCTCTCTAAACAATCAAACCCTAGCCTCCCCCTTATGCCCGCGCCGCCTCCGTCATTGACCACCCACCGGAAATCACCTTACGGCGGCTCCGGTGCTCCAAAACCTCCCAAATTCACACTCCGCAACCCTGAGCCCTTTTCTAACACCATTCCACCATCATTTTCCCCAAAAACACCACCCAAATTCACCAATTTTGGATCTGAGTTCAAAACCTAAAAAAATCCTAAGTCTCCAAAACCACCCCAAACTCACACCACATGACCTCCACACCCCCTTTAACTCGAATCCCTTACTGGATTTCCTTAAATCCCAATCGAACCCTTTCAATCTCAGATCTGAAAGTCCAAAGAAAACCTAGTTGTGCATGTTTAGGGATTTTTGCAAGTTTTGTTGTTCGATTGGTTCAAAGCTCATCAAAACAAATTGCTCTTGACAAGAACAATTATTTTGGGTCAGTTTCAAGCTATTTCGGAATGCAACCAGAACCCGGCTTCAACCCGTCTTTCTTATTGGGTATTTCCTTGACTTTCTTGTTCTATTTTGGTGTTTTTTTGTTATAAGACAAAATTAAAAAGAGAAAAAGAAGCAGTGATTATTACTGCTTCTTTTTTTGTTTACCTCTATTTAATCATTTGTTCTTCCCTTTTTCTTTTTCAGAACTGTTGGTCCTGCTTAGTTTGAATGTTTTAGGTTAATTACAGTGTATTTTTGGTATGCCTAGTTGAGTCTATTAGGTCATCATCTGAATAGTTTGCTTAATAAGGTTTAACAATCTTCTTATGTGAAAATCGTTTTGCTAATAGTTTCTTAATGATTTTTGTTTTTGCCTCATTTTAGCCTGATTCATGTTGAGTATATGTTGGATTTAGTATTAGTCTAGGTTTTCAAATGCTCGATACTCTAGGTTTAATTGCATTTATGCTTGTTATTTGATCTGTTTTCTGATATTTGCTTGTCTTGTTTCTGTTTGCCATAGTTTGCAAATCATTAGAAACTTGTAAGTTTAATTGAACAATAAAGGAACTTTAAGGGTCTTTTGAGTGTTTAAAATTAGAGAAAATAGGGTAAGGCCGCTTTCGGAATGTTCTAGAATAGGGGACAACTGGCCTCATTTGGTTAGCACAAAATGCAAAAGCCAATGAGGGACAGCCAGCTGTCCAGGTTTGTTAGAAATATGCTTTTAGGGGCTGTGTGAGGGAAAAATTCCCTGGTTTTCTGTTTTCAGCACATGTCATTTAGGCCTATAAAAGTATCCTCTCTTCACTCATTTACAGACACACTGATATAGATTTCTGAACCCTAAAAAAGAAAAAAAGTTTCTGCATTATTTCATTGGAAATTGGCTCGATTGTTTCTGATTTTTTCTTTTAGTAAGAACTTAGAAAAGCTTTCATTGGATTTATGGTTTTCTGGATTTGAATACGGATTAAGGAAGCTAAGTATTGCTGTTTATTTGCTGCCATTCTCACACCTCTGCTTTGCTGAGATCCGTATATCTTTTGATTTGCCTTTGATATTCAGGTACCTTTTTGAATCTTTGAATGGCCCAAGAAGTTGGAAGCATGCATTTAGTTGTTTTTGTAATAAGATTTGGTTTGTTTAAATGTTAGTTTAAAGCATGTATATAGTCGCTTTGTTGTAATAAGAAACTGATTTCCCCACATGTTAGATCCCTGCTTTCCTTGTGTAGGGTATTTTTTTGGTTTAATAGTTTGTTTAGGTATTAAGCATCCAATGTTCTGTGCTATTAGTCATTTATTTGCTCTATGTTTTGCTTATGACAGTATTAAAAGGCTTAAATGTCCTGGTAGCTCATTTAATTCTTATTAGGATGGTTTGGGTATGCATTGTAAAAGGCAAATCTTAGATCCTTTCATTTGTTAAAGTAATTAGGTATTTAAGTTTGAGTTAATTCATGAATAGGTTTAAATTATAGTTTTCTCATGGCTAGCATCTGTAGTTTGTTATTAATCAGATTTATGGTAAGAAAGATTAGCTCCTGATTTTGTTGATTTGTTTAAAACTGTTGGGTCACATTTGATTCAAAAGAATTGGAGTCTCAATTGGGCTTGACAGCGGCCCATATGAGGTAGCCTGGTCGAAATTCGACCTGAGGTGTTGTGATTATTATCCGTTTCTCGTTATGGGCTCAATTTTGAGCCCTGTTACATTCATCTTTAAACTCATTAAACGTGCTTCTTGGTATAATAAATATGGGTTTTAGTACTGAAAGCATGGTAGTGCAGAGTTGGGCCTGGTATTTTGTTACATCTTGCATTTTCATACGTTAAAAGTTTCGTCTTCGGTCAACTGACGTAGAATCGGGGATGAGATCATCTTGACGTTAATGTATTAGCAAGCAATAAATAAGTGCCATGAAGGATAAAGGATGCACGAATTAGAGAAAATGAGTTTCGTTGAAAATGGCCAAGTTGGGATAAACTACGGATCAAGTAATAATACTCGATAATTATAAACTAGTACCATGCAAAGTACCATATGACCACGGTAGTGTAATATATAAAATATATATGAAGTATTTTGAAAATAAATAGAATTTTAAGTAATTTGTGATAATTCTTAAATTATGTTGGTAATAAATTAATTACCAGGTAACGAAATATTTCCCGGTTAACTAATAAGTGGATAAAAGTTAATTAATTATATCCGCAAAGAAACGTGGCAGTGTACCACAATTTAAGCATATGACTAAGTATATGACTGAGAGTCATATGTGCTTAACATGAAACGCGTAAATCAATTGGGTCTTAGTCAAATTTCATATACATTAGATAGTAATTCAATCCCTTCTGAGTTTCAAAAACGCAAAAGAGCAGAAACTGTTTCTTAAAAATTCAAATATGTTGGAGCAAAATAATTTCCTTCTCAAGTTCAAATAAGTTTGGAGCAGAAGCCAAATTCGATTTTGAAGAACTTCCAACGCAAATTTGTTGAAATAATAGCAACGTAAAATTTTGCGATCCTAAAAGAGTACGGTGCAATCTTCGCCAAAAATATTATATAGAGTTTTCCCTATTCCAGGTATGTTAAGGCCCTCCCTTCTTTCTTTTGGTATGGTCTAGATTATACGAAAGAAACGAGCAAATACACGGTTTCTATAAATTATTCTATTCATAGAAATAGTAGGGGTGTCTATATTCTTGACTCCCCATGAGAATTATTATTTTCTTCTGTTCATGAGTCTTAAAATAATACGCAGTTGGAAAAATTTATCCGGAAGGAATATTGAGATTATTACATATTTTTCATGCATTTCGTACATGTGCATTGACCCATGACCAGATGGTGTTATATATGTAAATATATGTATATGGGATATGGGAAAAGGTTACGGCGTTTTATACGCATCACCACCTGATCAGTTGGTATATGATGATGATATTGCCCACAATGGCTAAAATATGATTCAAACGGCGTTATATACGCGTATATATGTATGTATATATATATTTATATGGGATATGGAAAAAGTTATGGCGTTATATACGCACCACCACCTGATCAGCTGGTATATGTTGATGATATTGCCCACAGTGGCCGAGATGATATGATGGGATGCCCCCAGTGGCTTGATGATATTATGTACACCATACCTATGCATGGCATGACATTTACACGCACGTGCATGACATTATAAACGTTTCAGTATTTACAAAGTTATTCAAATTTAAAAATGTGTTTCAGTATTCCATGTTTCATCTATGTCTTTTACATACTAATTTCCATGCCTTACATACTCAGTACATTTTTCGTACTGACGCCCTATTTCACGGGGCCTACATTTCATGCCCGCAGGTGCAGGTAGGCAAGCTGACGGTCCCTATTCTTAGGATCCCTGATCAGCGAGAGTTGGCGTGCTCCATTTGATCCGGAGCTGCTTTTGATGTTGGTACGATACGTTTGTACATATATATGTATATGAGTATGACGTGGCCGTCTTTGTACAGCTATGTTTCTGTTAGAGGTCTGTAGATAGTATGTCTAGTTGGGTTATATGTGGCCTTGTCGGCTTTCAGTTTTTGATGTATAGTTTTCTATAGCAGTCTTGCCGGCTCACCCACTGTATTCTGCCTGTATACGTACATATTCCTTGATGGCAGACTTCTTTCACTTAGGTTAATTTTGTAAAGCAATAGATGTTATTCAGGTTCATATTTTAGACGCATGCTTAGGGGTGTTTGACAGGTAAGACTCAGGCGCCTTTCGCGGCCCATCGGTTTGGGTCGTGATAGAAGTGGTATCAGAGCAGTTCTGTCCTAGGGTTGTCTACAGACCGTGTCTAGTAAAGTCTTGTTTATGGGTGTGTCGTGCACCACACTTATAAACAAGAGGCTACAGGACATATAGAATGTTATCCTCTCTTTTTATCTCAAGATCGTGCAATACAAGAATTCTTGTTCCTAACGATACATTATAGTTTCAGCTATGCCTCCAAAGAGTACGGCCGCCCAGAAGGGAATGTCCGTGGCTGGTGAGACTACTAGTCAAGCACCACGAGTTACCAGGGCTCGGGGAGAATCTCATGGTAAGGTTCCATCTCAAACTTCACATACCCCGCCTTTTCCAGAAGAGTTCCGAAGGGCACCAGCTCCAGCACCTGCCCCTATATATTCAGTACCTCAGCAGGATACGCCGGGTCAGGAGATGAGAGATGCTGTTCAGTTATTGACCTGATTAGTAGCCACACAAGCTCGGCATCAGGAAGCAAGTATTGGTCACGCAGATAGGTCCGTGAGCGCAAGGGTTCGTGACTTTATTAATTTAGACCCTCCAGTATTCACTGGAGCAGACCCGAATGAGGACCCTCAGGTATTTATTGATTGAGTACAGAGGACGTTACGGGTAATGAAGGCCACTGAGACTGAGTCAGTTGAGCTAGCTTCTTATAGACTCCGAGATGTTGCAGTTAATTGGTACGAGTCTTGGGAATTGTCCAGAGGTGAGAATGCCCCTCTAGCGGTATCGTAGGAGTTTACAGAAGCTTTTCTTCGTCATTATCTGCCACCAGAGCTTAGGCGAGCCAGAGTTGATAGGTTTTTGACCCTTCGGCAGGAAAACATGAGTTCTCGGGAGTACTGCCTTCAGTTTGATTCATTGTCTAGGTATGCTCCCACTATTGTATCTAAGATGGAGGATCAGATTCACCGGTTCGTAATGAGATTAGAGCCTTACTTGCTTAACGATTGTATGTCGGTTTCACTTCATCCAGACATGGATATTTCTCGTATTCAAGCGTATGCTCAGGGTGTAGAGGAGCGTAAACAGAAATAGAGGGCCGATCGTGAGCATGATAGGGCCCAGAATAAAAGAGCGAGGTCTTTGGGTCCTTTTGGTGAGTTTCGAGATGGTCAGAGGCAACAGTACTTGATATATCCATCCCAGCCCTTGGCTAGCGCGCCCCCTCGGTTTGGAGGAAAGAGATTTGATCGTTCTACATATTCAAGGCCTAGTCAGAATTTTAGGGCCTCAGGTTCTCAGTATAGGGGTGAGTCAAATCAGATGAGGCCACCCTTGCCACGATGTACTCAATGTGGTAAGCAGCATACCGGGCAGTGTCGTATAGGACTAGATGTTTGTTATACTTGTGGTTATCCGGGCCTCGTTATGAGGGATTGTCCGATGAGAGGTGATGCAAGCATAGCTCAGCCAGCAGGATCTGTGGCTTGATCATCTTCATCAGTACGCCCCCCTAGGCAAAGTCCCCAAGCACCAATGAGTCGTGGTAGAGGCAAAGGCGGAGCATCTAGCTCGAGCAGCCCTCAGAACCGCATTTATGCATTGGCAGGATGACAGGACCAAGAGTCATCGCCTGATATTGTTACAGGTATATTATCAGTCTCCTCCTACGATGTATATGCACTAATTGATCCAGGTTCCACCTTATCATACGTTACTCCGTTGATTGCTAGTAAGTTTGAAATAAAACCTGAATTGGTTAAACCTTTTGAGGTGTCTACACTTGTTGGGGACTCGGTGATAGCTAAGCAGGTATATAGGGGTTGTATAATAATAGTTCATGGTCGACTACCGTAGCAGACTTAATCGAGTTAGATATGGTAGAATTTGATGTTATAATGGGTATGGATTGGTTGGCTTCTTGTCATGCCAATGTTGATAGTAGATCGAAGATAGTCCGATTTTATTTTCCGGGGGAGCCTATTTTGGAGTGGAAAGGTAACACGACATCGCCGAGAGGTAGATTTATTTCCTATCTCAAGGCAATGAAGATGATTAGAAAGGGCTGTATTTATCACTTAGTTTGGGTTCAGGATATGGAAGTAGAGTCACCAACCATTCAGTCCATCCCTGTGGTAAATACGTTTCCAGATACCTTCCTTGATGAACTTCCGGGTCTCCCGCCAGAGCGGGAAATTGAGTTTTCTATTGACCTACTTCCAGATACTCACCCAATATCTATTTATCCCTATAGAATGGCCCCCACAGAGCTGAAAGAGTTGAAAGAACAACTAAAGGACTTGCTTGAAAAAGGTTTTCTCAGACCTAGTACGTCACCGTGGGAAGCACCTGTGTTGTTTGTAAGGAAGAAAGATGGTTCCTTAAGAATGTGTATTGATTATAGGCAACTGAATAAGGTGACGATAAGGAATAAGTACCCGCTCCCGAGGATTGACGACTTATTTGATCAGTTACAAGGTTCCAAGTGGTTTTCAAAGATAGACTTGAGGTCCGGGTACCATCAAGTAAGGGTTAAGGATGAAGATATTCCGAAGACATCATTCAGGACTAGATATGGGCATTTTGAGTTTCGGGTTATGTCGTTTGGTCTGACTAATGCCCCAACAGTATTCATGGATTTGATGAACCGTGTGTTCAGGCCTTTCTTAGATCTGTTTGTTATTGTATTTATTGATGATAAATTGGTATATTCTCGTTCAGAGGATGAGCATGCTGGTCATCTGCGTACGATGCTTAGAGTTCTACAAGAAAGGAGGTTGTATGCAAAATTTTCTAAGTGTGAATTCTGGTTGAACTCTGTAACTTTCCTTGGGTATATCATTTCGGGTGAAGGCATCCTGGTGGATACACAAAATATTGAGGCAGTAAAGACTTGGCCTAGGCCCACAACACCAACAGAGGTTCGTAGTTTTCTTGGGTTGGCAGGATATTACAGGAGATTTGTGGAAGGATTTTCTTCCCTTTCAGCACCTTTAACAAAGGTGACTCAGAAGGGAGCAAAGTTTCAATGGACTGATGCTCGTGAACGGAGTTTCCAGGCATTAAAGGACAGGTTAACTTCAGCACCGGTTCTAACGCTTCCAGAAGGGACCGATGGTTATGTTATCTATTGCGATGCTTCAAGTGTTGGATTGGGTTGTGTGCTGATGCAGCATGGTAAGGTTGTGGCATATGCTTCTAGACAACTAAGAAAGCACGAGAAGAACTACCCGACCCACGATTTAGAGTTAGCTGCGGTGATTCATGTACTAAAGATGTGGAGGCACTACTTGTATGGCATTCATGTTGATATTTATACGGATCATAAGAGCCTCCAGTACATCTTCAAGCAAAGGGAATTGAATCTTCTTCAAAGGAGATGGTTGGAGCTACTTAAAGACTATGACATTAATATTTTATACCATCCGGGGAAGGCAAACGTAGTTGCCGATGCTCTCAGCTATAGATCTATGGGTAGCTTGTCGTATTTGCATCCAGAAAAAAGGGAATAGCCCATGAGATTCATCAGCTAGCTAGTCTTGGAGTTCAGTTACTGGACTCAGGTGACATTGGAATTAATCTTCAGGATACGACAACATCATCTTTAGTAACTAAGGTGAAGGAACGCCAGTACGAGGATCCTGTGCTAACTCATTATAGAGATACCACTCTTCAGAAGGAGAAGACACCGTTTGTAATTACCGAAGATGGGGTCCTCAGATATCAAGGGTGATTATGTGTGCCTAATTTGTAGGGTTGCATTGGCAGGTTATGGGAGAAACTCACTATTCCCGTTATTCTATCCATCCAGGAACGACAAAGATGTATCATGACATCAGGGAAATATATTGGTGGGACAGAATGAAAAAGGATATACTAGATTTTGTTGCTCAGTGCCCTAACTGTCAGCAGGTTAATATCAAGCATCAAAAACCCGGTGGATTATTGCAGGTTATGAAGATTCCGACTTGGAAATGGGAAATAATTAATTTGGACTTCATCATAGGCTTACCTCGTACCCAGTGTAAGTTCGATTCAATATGGGTGATCATTGATAAGCTCACAAAGTCAGCCCATTTTCTGCCCGTTAGAACTACGTATTCCTTAGAAGATTATGCGAGGCTTTATATTAAGGAGATAGTACGACTGCATGGTGTACCTGTATCTATTATCTCAGATAGAGGAGCTCAATTTACAGCTAACTTTTGGAGGTCCTTCCAAAAGGGATTGGGGACTCAAGTAAGTCTTAGTACATCATTTCATCCCCAGACAGACGGACAGGCTGAGCGTACTATTCAAACACTGGAGGATATGTTGCGAGCTTGTGTAATAGACTTGAAAGGTAGCTGGGATGGTCATCTGCCGCTTATTAAGTTCGCATATAATAATAGCTACCATTCTAGCATTCAGATGGCTCCATACGAAGCTCTTTACGGACGAAAGTGTAGGTCACCTATAGGGTGGTTCGACGTTGGAGAATCTGGATTACACGGGATAGACCTGGTTTAGCAAGCCATAGAAAAAGTAAAGCTTATCCGGGATAGACTATTGACAGCTCAGAGTCGTCAGAAGTCATATTCAGATGTGCGACGTCGAGATTTAGAGTTCGGGGCTGATGACTGGGTATTCTTGAAGGTGTCGCCTATGAAGGGTGTGATGAGATTTGGAAAAAAGGGTAAACTTAGCCCACTGTATATTGGTCCTTATAGGATTATTCGGAGAGTGGGCCGAGTAGCTTATGAGTTAGAATTGCCCTTGGAATTGGAGTCTGTCCATCCAGATTTTCACGTATCTATGTTACGAAAGTGCATTGGCAATCCTACCCGAGTAGTGCCCACGAATGATGTACAGTTTACAGAGGACTTGTCATACGAGGAAATTTCGGTTGCCATTCGAGACCGACAAGTCCGCAAGCTGCGGAATAAGGAGGTAGGCTCCGTGAAAGTGCTTTGAAGGAACAACAATGTAGAAGAAATGACTTGCGAGGCCGAGGAAGACATGAAGTCTAGATATCCCTACCTATTTCCTCTTCTAGAGAAGGGTCTAACTGAGACGTCTTAACTCAAGGTGTGTGTATAAATTCTTCTATTGATTATTGTCATTGTCCTGTGTGTCTTTGAATTATTAAGCTTCTAAGGGGAGAGTTGGTAGTAGTATTGTTATAAAAGGCGACCTTGCCAAAGTTATATGGATTACGAAGAGTGGAACACTCAAGGACGAATGTTTGTAAGAGGGGCAGGATGTTACATCTCGCATTTTCGTACGTTAAAAGTTTCGTCTTCGGTCAACTGACGTAGAATCGGGGATCAGATCATCTTGACGTTAACGTATTAACAAGAAATAAATAAGTGCCATGAAGGATAAAGGATGCACGAATTATAGAAAATGAGTTTCGTTGAAAATGGCCAAGTTGGGATAAACTACGAATCAAGTAATAATACCCGATAATTATAAACTAGTACCATGCAAAGTACCATATGACCACGGTAGTGTAATATATAAAATATATATGAAGTATTTTGAAAATAAATAGAATTTTAAGTAATTTGTGATAATTCTTAAATTATGCGGGTAATAAATTAAAGACCAGGTAACGAAACATTTCCCGGTTAACTAATAAGTGGATAAAAGTTAATTAATTATATCCACAAAGAAACGTGGCAGTGTACCACAATTTAAGCATATGAATGAGAGTCATATGTGCTTAGCATGAAACGTGTAAAACAATTGGGTCTTAGTCAAATTTCACATATCTTAGATAGTAATTCAATCTCTTCTGAGTTTCAAAAACGCAAAAGAACAGAAGCTGTTTCTTAAAAATTCAAATATGTTGGAGCAAAATAATTTCCTTCTCAAGTTCAAATAAGTTTGGAGCAGAAGCCATATTCGATTCTGAAGAACTTCCAACGCAAATTTGTTGAAATAATAGCAACGGAAAATTTTGCGATTCTAAAAGAGTACGGTGCAATCTTCGCCAACAATATTATATAGAGTTTTCCCTATTCCAGGTATGTTAAGGCCCTCCCTTCTTTCTTTGGCATGGTCTAGATTATACCAAAGAAACGAGCAAATACACGGTTTCTATAAATTATTCTATTCATAGAAATAGTAGGGGTGTCTATATTCTCGACTCCCCATGAGAATTACTATTTTCCTTCTGTTCATGAGTCTCAGAATAATACGCAGTTGGAAAAATTTATCCGGAAGGAATATTGAGATTATTACGTATTTTTCATGCATTTCGTACATGTGCATTGACCCATGACCAGATGGCATTATATACGCGTATATATGTAAATATATGTATATGGGATATGGGAAAAGGTTACGGCGTTATATACGCATCACCACCTGATCAGTTGGTATATGATGATGATATTGCCCACAGTGGCTAAAATATGATTCAAATGGCGTTATATACGCGTATATATGTATGTATTCAAACGGCGTTATATACGCGTATATATGTATGTATATATAAGTATATGGGATATGGAAAAGGTTATGGCATTATATACGCACCACCACCTGATCAGCTGGTATATGTTGATGATATTGCCCACAGTGGCCGAGATGATATGATGGGATGCCCCCAGTGGCTTGATGATATTATGTACACCATACCTATGCATGGCATGACATTTACACGCACGTGCATGACATTATAAACGTTTCAGTATTTACAAAGTTATTCAAATTTAAAAATGTGTTTCAGTATTCCATGTTTCATCTATGCCTTTTACGTACTAATTTCCATGCCTTACATACTCAATACATTTTTCGTACTGACGCCCTATTTCACGGGGCCTGCGTTTCATGCCCGCAGGTGCAGGTAGGCAAGCTGACGGTCCCCATTCTTAGGATTCCTGATCAGCAAGAGTTGGCGTGCTCCATTTGATCTGGAGCTGCTTTTGATATTGGTACGATACGTTTGTACATATATATGTATATGAGTATGACGTGGCTTAGTCCCGTCTTTGTACAGCTATGTTTCTGTTAGGGGTCTGTAGATAGTATGTCTAGTTGGGTTGTATGTGGCCTTGTCGGCTTTCAGTTTTTTGATGTATAGCTGTCTATAGCAGCCTTGCCGGCTCGCCCACTGTATTCTGCCTGTATACGTACATATTCCTTGATGGCAGGCTTCTTTCACGTAGGTTAATTTTGTAAAGTAGCAGATGTTATTCAGGTTCATATTTTAGACGCATGCTTAGGGGTGTTTGATAGGTAAGACTCAGGCGCCCGTCGCGGCCCATCGGTTTGGGTCGTGACATATTTGGCCCATTTAGATCTGTGTGGCTATTTGCCCTTGTCTTCGCTCCTGGGCTCGATTTTGAGCCCAGTTTTCATATTCCCTTCATTTTCTTTTTTATTTTAAAAAAGGAAGTCTTAAAATAATTTTGGGCTCAATGCTAGCCCAGATTTTTCTTAGATTAATAAAGGTTCTGCATATCGCCTTTTATTCACTTACAATTAGTATTTTAGATTGAACTCCAAACTTAGTTTAAAAATGAATGTTCGTAGTTTACTTTAGGAACGTTTAATATATTATCGTGATTGTGTACACATTCACATGATATAATTATGATCCTAAAAACAAAATCGGAGTATGCATTCGCGCAACTTCGACTAAACATTCTTAATAATAATAAAGCGTTATTAATTGTGGACACGTATGCGTGACATGATTTTTGATGCGCCAAACAAATGGATACACATGCGCGTGACCTGTATTAAGATAATTCCTTAATTAAAAGAGGTAAATGCATATAGGTTCTAAAATAAGTAATTAGACAATTTGATTAAGCCAAATATTATCAAAGCCACGGTGCTAAAACTATGGAACCCGGGTATGCCTAAAACCTTCTCCCGGGTTAACATAATTCCTTACCTAGATTTCTATGTTTCACGGATAGTATAACAGAGTCAAATTTTCTCGATTCGATATTTTAAACCGGTGACTTGGGACACCAATAAACTATCCCAAGTGGCGACCCTGATTTTAATATGAATAATCCCATTTCGATTGTCACTTAAATTGGAAAAACTGCCTTACCCCCTTTCGGGGTAGAAAAAGGAGGTGTGAGAAGTACCAGACATTTGCTTCCTCTATTTTGAATTCAAATGTTTCCAAAACCAAGCTGTCCAGTAGTGTCTAGCATTGTGTAACGCGTGAGGGGGACTGTGCGATGCCAGGTTCCTCACGAGAAAGGGACCGTGCATCGCTAGGTGCAAGGCGAGATGTAGCTGGTATTTACCCTCGCATAGCCAGGTCTTTAGTGAGATGGACCTGGCGAAATCCATCGCGTCGTATGGGTGTTGTCTCGCTACTAGGTGCGCTAGGCCAGGTCTACAGTAGTGATGAACCCCGCACTTCGCCAGGTACCTAGCGAGGTGCAGCTGGTGAATTCCTTGGCATCGCCTGGTGATTGAGCTCACTGTGAAAGTCGTTAGGTCTGCTAGTGTTGCTCGCCTTTGTTGTTGCTCCAATATATCACTTTGCCAAACTTGTTGCATGCTATGAATGTTCATTTGCCTCATTTGTTTCATGCTTGTGCATGCCATCTTTCCTCATTCAAAGGAATGAGCATATAGTTGTAATACCACCCATAGAAGTCGTAATAAATGGCAAGGCATGAGTACAATATTGTCTCCTGCAAAAAAACACACTTGGAGTTTCTAGAGGTGTTTCCTACATACTTACCGGGAATACCATCCGATAGGGATATTGACTTTTGTATTGATTTGGTTCCGTGTACTCAGCCTTTTTCCATTCTACCATACATAATGGCTCCAGCAGTTGAAAGAATTGAAAGATCAGTTTTAGGATTTGCTTGACAAAGGATTCATTAGACTGAGTGTTTCACCTTGGGGTGCGCCAGTGTTATTTACTAAGAAGAAGGACAGATCGATGAGGATGTGCATTGACTATTAGTAGGTCAACAAGGTTATCATAGACAACAAGTATTCATTTCCTAGTATTGATGATTTATTTGACCAGCTTTAGGGTGCCAAGGTGTTTTATAAGATTGACTTGAGATCTGGCTTGCATCAAGTGAGAATTATGGCATCAGACCCTAAGATAGCTTTTAAAACTCATTATAGTCATTACGAGTTCGTGATGATGTAATTTTGTTTGACTAATGCTCCACTAGTCATCATGGATTTGATGAACCGAGTGTACAAGCCGTATTTGGATTCCTTTGTGATGTCTTCATTGATGATATTCTGGTTTACTCCCATAGTAGAGAGGAGCATGAGCATCACCTGTAGATTATACTTTAAGACTTCAAAGGATCGTCAACATTATGCCAAGTTCTCGAAGTGTGAGTTTTGGCTGGACTCAGTTTTATTCTTGGGTCATAGTATGTCTTCTAATAGTATCAAGGTGGATAGTAAGAAGATCGAGGTAGTTCAGAATTATCCTAGACCTACTTCAGCTACAGAGATTCAGAGCTTCTTGGGTTTGGCAGGCAACTATCGTATTTCATGAGGGAGTTTTAATCCATCTCAGCCCCATTAACCGAGTTGACTTAGAAGGGTGCTCTTTTCAGATGGTTTGACGAGTGTAAGAAGAGCTTTTGGAAGCTCAATACTGTTTTGACTACATCCCCAATGTTGGTGTTGCCCACGTATTCAGGGTCTTACATTATGTATTCTGATCCATCGCATATTGACTTGGCATGGTACTAATGTAGGATGGTAGAGTGATTGCCTATGCATCTCGTCACTTAAAGATACATGAGAAGAACTACCCTATGCCTGATTTGTAGTTAGCAACCATTGTGTACGTGCTCAAGATTTGGAAGCTTTACTAATGCATCGTGCCATGTGAGGTCTACACTAATTGTTTGAGTCTACAACATCTATTCAAGCAAAGGATCTGAGAGGTAGCAGAGATCGCTAGAGTTATTGAGAGATAATGATATTACCATCATCATTGTGGAAGGCTAATATGGTAACTGATGCCTTGAGTAGGAAGGCAGAGGGCATGGGTGGCTTGACATTTATACCAGTAATGGAGAGACCATTGGCTATGGATGTTAAGACCTTGGCTAATAGGTTCATGAGGTTTGATATTTCGAGCCCAGTAGGCTTCTTTCTTGGGTTGTGGAGCAGTTATCTTTGTTGGAGCGTATCAAGCCTTGCCAATTTAATAATCCTCACTTAATGGTGTTAAAAGACGCAATGCAATGGGGTTGTGCTAATAAAGTTATAATTATGGATGATGGTGTTATGTGGTGTTAGGTCCATATTTGTGTTCCGAATGTTGATGGTTTGACAGAGATGATCCTTAAAGAGGCTTATAGCTCACGATATTCTATTCAGCTAGGCGTCACAAAGTTGTATCGTGACATGAAACAACATTATTGATGGCGGAAGATGGAAAAAGACATTGTTATACAAGTCTCTCAGTGTTTGAATTCTGAGCAGGTGAAGTGTGAACATCAGAAACGGGATGGTTTGACTCAAAAGTTGGTGATACCACAGTGGAACCGGGAGCACATCACTATGGACTTTGTGGTAGGCTTATCACGGACTTTGAGAAAGTATGATGTTGTTTGGGTCATTATGGACCGGTTGATCGAGTCTGCATATTTTATTCCGGCGTGACTTCCTACACTTTAGAACAGTTGGTTCAGATATACATCAGGGATATTATTCTCCTACACAGTGTGCCTATTTCTATCCTTTCAAATCATGGTACGCAGTTCACTTCACACTTTTGGAGAGCTGTTCAATGTGAGATAGGCATGCAGGTTGAGTTAAGTACTACATTTCATCCTTGGACGAACGGGTAGTTTGAGCGGACAATTCAAATTTTTGAGGATATGTTGAGGGCCTATGTGATTGATTTTAGAGGCATGTGGGGTGAATTTCTCTTATTAGTGGAGTTTTCATACAACAAGAGTTATTAGTCGAGTATCCAAATAGCTCTATATGAGGCCTTATATGGGAGGTGATGTCATTCTCTAGTTGGTTGGTTGGTTTGAGCCTTTGTTGGGCACATATTTAGTACTTGATGCATTAGAGAAGGTGAAATTGATTTAGGAGCGGCTTCGTACAACATAGTCCATGCAAAAGAGTTATGCTGTGTAACGACCCAACCGACCGTTTCGATCATTTGCTTTATGTTCAGCTATTTGAAGTCTTGATTAGCTTCATTTGATGTATTATTACTTGTGTGAATCGTCGGTTTTGGTTTTCAGGTGTTTCAATATTGATTTGGAAGAATGATTCTCAACTAGTAAGCTTTAAGTTGGAAGAGTTGACCAAGAATGACTTTTGTGTATTTGACCCCGGATTGGAGTTTTGATGATTCCTTTAGGCCCGGATGTTGATTTTGGACTCGGACGTATACCCGAATTTGCATTTGGATTTTTCTAGAAGGTTTCGACACTATTTGGCAAAAAGTTAAAAATTTGACGTGCTTGGAATATTCATAAGTTTGACCGAGAGTTGACTTTGATGATATCGAGTTTGAGTTGTTATTCTGGGAGTTGGAATAGGCTTGTTATGTCATTTGGAACTTGTATGCAAAATTTGGGTTCATTTCGGATTGCTTAGGCTTGTATCAGATGTTTGGTTTGAAGTTTGAAGTTTATGAACTTAAGAGATTGATCTTGATCGACAATTCGCGGTTTTGATGTTAATATGCATGATTTGAGTCCTTAGCTAGGTCCATAATATGTTTTGAGATGTATTGGTATGTTCGGATGGGATACCGAGGGGCTCGGGTGATTTTTGTGGCGGTTTCAGACCATTTTTAGTTATTGGTTTCCGGATACAACAGTGTGCATCGCGATTGCGGAATTTGGGTCACGTCCGTGAAGAGCAAAATGGGAAAAAAGGAAATGTGGATCGCGTTCGTAGAGAGATCTTCCCATTCGCAATGAAGAAATTATGTTGTCACTTAGGTGACTTCGGAAGCTTATATCTTGTAATCTATAAGGAATTTGGAGATGATTCAAAAATTAAAGGCGTAGTCCTTTGTCTTTAGTTTTTAGAAAGTCAAAACATTGGTCATTTGGAGTTATGCATAAAACATTATGACTAATACACTATAGACTATCTGAGAAAAGTTTGGGAAGGGTAATGGAAATTTGTTCATTGCGATGTCTGCGATTGTGAAGGTAAAATATGTGGTAAATATTTTTTTTGAATCGCGATCACGAGGTTGGTGACTGCAATCATGAACGGTACCTCTACAGCAGTGTTTAAAGTAATCTATTTCGAAGGTGTTGGTCATTTTATCATATTTTGAGCTATGGCGCTCACATTTGGGCGATTTTGGAGGCAATATTAACCACATGGAATGGGATAAGTGTTGTCTACTAGGTTTTGATTATATTTCATAAATATGTCTTAGATTTTGGTATTTGAGGTGTGGGCTCGGGTTATGAGGTCTAGGCCCGAGTTTGACTTTTTGGTTGACTTTGAGTAAATGTGTAAAATTTCGGCCTTTATCATTTGGAATTGTTTTCTTAGGCATTATTTGATAGTTTTGAGTTGCTTTGGCTAGTTTCGAGTCATTAAAAGGTTGATACGAGCGAGATGTCATTTCTAGAGTGTTGTTTGGCTTGTTCGAGGTAAGACACATATCTAAACTTCGATTTTAGAATATTTAACCCTGGAACTATGTTATAATAAATGTATTGAGGTGGCGCACATGCTAGGTGACGAGTGTGTGAGCGTGCACCGGGGAAATCATGATTCTAGTTGATTATTAGACTATTTACGAACTTGTTTTGCTATTATATCTTCTTGCATCCATGTTCTCCCAACTTGTATGATTATATGAGTTGTGAATAATGCTTAGGCTATGCGCTTATTCGGTTGAGACCTAATGTCACGACCCTAATTTCTCTCCTTAGGATATCGTGATGGCTCCTAGTCTCTATGACTAGGTAAGCCTAACAAATAATAAATACTGAACAAATATAAATTGACAAGTTACTAAAACAACTGAATAATAGATAAAAATCTTATGAAATCAGAGTCTCGCAATACACACCCCAAAATTGGTGGAACTGAGTCATAAGCTCTATAGAGTACAACTAGAGTAACTGCTACATCACTATCCGAAATAAAATGCAATATGAAGTAAAGTAGGCAAGGTGACAACGAGGCCTGCAGACGTAGAGCAGGTATACCTTAAAGTCTCCCAAGCAGTAGCTACAACAATCCTCTAACGACCGGCTCGAGCAGACGTACCTGAATCTACACAAAAAGATGTGTAGAAGTATAATATGAGTACACCACAATGGTACCAAGTAAATATCGAGCCTAACCTCAGTAGAGTAGTGATGGGGTCTGGTCAAGACACCTACTAGGATATAAAATAGACAATATGAAATTGTAATACGGATATATAATGGAAAGTGAAGAAATAACTAATACGGAAAGCTAATAGCAAGAAATAGTACCGGAGACCAACAATAGAAATAACACAAAATAGCAACTAAAGTTCTACAATGATCATGTACGGACAACAATTGCTAGAACAAATAAGGAATGATACAACAAGATATATTTTCCACCAAAAACACCTTGCAACATGAAACGAATAGCAAGAATCACAACGAGGTACCACCTTGTGTATAATAAAATCAAAATCGAGGTACCGCCTCGTATTCACTTTTATCAATTTCAATCACAATCTTTCCTTATACCGCCGTGTAAGCCTTCCATTTAAAATAGATTTTGAAAATTGTTTTCTCGAAATAGCTACACACACTTTAGCTCACCTTGTGATGCCGCGTGGCTTCACGTAGTTCACCTACAAGTAACATGCACATAAATCCCACCTTATACCGCCACATGCACATCAACCCAAGCCTTATACCGCCGCATGCGCGACAATATCGTATCACAATACTATTTCGCACCTTAAGTTCCCATATATAAAAACATGCCAACAACAACCATATCAATGTTTCCACAACAATACACCATGGATCCACCACAACGTATACGAGAATATCAACAACAACAATGGATGACAAATTCTCAAAATGATAGATATTTCAACAATAACCAATATCGCCTTAACGTATTAACGACTTCTACAACTTCAACACCAAATAACTTAACAATGAGAGAAATAATGTATAACAACAATATTAGATAAGACTAACTTCAATAAAAGAGATAATATTCAACAATGAGTATCAAATAGTGGAAATCAACAAGTAAAGGGATATTATGAACAATTACTTCAACAAAGATAATTAACCGTGAAGAGATAACATGTAACAATAAAGGAGACAACACGTTCAACTAAAGCATGAGAGCAATTTAGCAAGTAGGATGTAGAACAAATACTAAACAAGTCAACTAAGGCATTCAAAGATAGTCTAATACAGTTAAGGATAATTTGACTATGAGAATTTAGAACAAAATATGGCATTTCAATTAAAGCATGAAAATAGTCTAAGTAGCCTAAACCGGTCAAATACTACGTACAACTCGTATACCCACTCGTCACCTTGCGTACACGGATTTCACTTAGCACAACTGAATCAAACAATACCAATCTTATGGGGTAGTTCCCCAGCACGAAGTTAGGCAAGACACTTACCTCAACTATGCCAATTCAACATTCGGAAATAGCTTTCCCTTGAAATACGCCTCCACACTGCTCAAATCCAACCAAAATTTACTCAATATCATCAAACAATACTAGGGAATTCAATTGCAATAGGTAAAGTTAAGATCTTTACACTTTTCCAAAAAGATACCAAAAGTCAACCCAGGGTCCGCTAAGTCAAAACCCGGGTCCAATGGTAGATTCCATCTACCTATGACCCCACGAGTTCATATATTTGATTATTTTCAAAATTCGAGTCCAAATTGACTCTCAAAATGCAATTTCTTATTTTTCAAAAACCTGAAAAAGGTTCATAAAATTTCTACTTTGATTCACATGATTTTGAAGTTAAAATCTAAGATATGTTGATGGAATATGATTAGAAATAGATTAGAATCACTTACTCAAGGTTTGTAGATGAAAATACCATCTCCAAATCGTCTCCTATCTAATCTAGGGTTCAAAAATGTGAGAATGAGTTCAAAAATCATGTCTCCCAACCCTTCAACCAACTGCAGATGTCGCATTTATGAAACAAGGTTCATATTTGTGAACCCTCACAATTGCAAACTGGGTAATATCACAAAAGTGGAAAAATTGTTCGCAGTTGCGAACATGACCAAATTTTTTCTGTCTTTGCAAATGCGAAGGTGATGTCACATTTGTGACAATTTCCCATCACCTGTCGCCTTCGCAAATGCGAACCTGATGTTTGCATTTGCAACACTAGAGCACCAGACCTCGTTTCTACAATCTCCAGTCCAAAACACTTCTAGAACGTGTCCAAAACTCACCCGAGCCCTCGGGGCTCCAAACCAAACATACACACAAGTCTAAAAACATCATACAAACTCGCTCGCGCAACCAAAATACGAAAATAACATCTAAAGCTACGAATCAAACACTAAAATGTATGATTTTTAGATTTTTTAAATAACTTCTAGAATTACAACTAAGCGTTCGAAACCTATCAAATCAATTCCAAATGACACTAAATATTGCAGAAAAGTTCTAAATTCTATGATGGAACTATTCCAAGTCCCAAATTCGAATTCTGAGCTCGATAGATAAAAGTCAACCCATAGTTAAGCTTTTCAACTTTAAATTTCCAAATTTCAGCAAATCAACAAAAGTCAATCTACGAACTTCCAAAATCAATTTCAGGCATACCCCCAAGTTCAAAATCACGATACGAAGCTATCAGAGTCATAAAAACATAGTTCCAGGGTTGTTTTCACAAAAGTAAAGTTTGGTTAACATTTTCAAATTTAAACTTCTAGGTCATGAATCAAGGGTCCAAATCAACCCAAAAGCTTCCCGGAACAAAACTAATCAACCATGCAAGCCATAAACGCATAAACACGCATGTGTGAAACAATAAAAGGGCTAACATGTCCCAATTACACAAAACGACCGATCGGGTCA
Organism: Nicotiana tabacum; assembly: GCF_000715075.1. Taxonomy (NCBI): domain Eukaryota; kingdom Viridiplantae; phylum Streptophyta; class Magnoliopsida; order Solanales; family Solanaceae; genus Nicotiana; species Nicotiana tabacum. The sequence continues at coordinate 72,013,141 of NC_134085.1, forward strand.
TTAGATTCTACCCCTTTTAAAAGATATTTTCATCCTCCAACGTGCATAAGGACATGCCTGAAGTGGTGAATAGATGAGGATAACAAATCCATATGTCATGCTCGGTCTCCCAGGTCGCCTACTCGACCGGATGACCCCTTCAATGAACCTTCACTAAAGCAACATCCTTTGATCTCAACTTCCGGACCTGCCGGTCCAAGATAGCCACAGGCTTCTCAATGTAAGTCAAGTCCTCATCCAACTGTATTGTGCTAAAGTCTTGAACATGAGACAGATCACCATAATACGTCTGGAGCATAGAGACATGGAATACCGGATGAGCAGTAGATAAACCAGGTGGCAAAGCAAGCTTGTAGGCCACCTCTAATCCTTCCAAGGATCTCAAAAGACCAGATATACCTAGGGCTGAACTTTCCCTTCTTTCCGAACCTCATCACACCCTTAATGGGTGAAAACCGGAGTAAGGCTCTCTCTCCAACCATGAATGCGACATCGTGAACCTTCCGATTTGCATAACTCTTCTGTCTAGACTGGGCTGTGCGAAGTTGATCATGGATCATCATGAACTGCTCCAAAGCATTTCAAACTAGATCCGTGCCTAATAAATTAGCCTCTCCCTATTTAAACCACGCAACTGGAGCACGATACCGTCTGCCATATAGAGCCTCATATGGATCCATCTAGATACTCAACTGGTAGCTGTTGTTGTAGGAAAACTCCACAAGTGTCAAGAACTAATCCCAAGCACCCCCTAAATCCATAACATAGGCATGAAGCATATCCTCCAACATCTGAATAGTGCACTCGGACTGTCCATCCGTCTGAGGGTGAAATGTTGTACTCAGCTCAACCCATATGCCTAGCTCACGCTACACAGCCTTCCAGAAATGCGAGGTGAACTGCACACCCTTGTCAAAGATCATAGATACTGGTAAGCCATGAAGTTGGACAATCTCGCGGATATAAACCTGATGCAGCAACTCTGAAGAATAGGTCGTCACTACTAGAATGAAATCAGCAGACTTGATCAACCTGTCCACAATCACCCATACTACATCAAACTTCCTCTGAGTCCGTGGGTTCCCAACAATGAAGTCCATGGTGACACGCTCCCACTTCCACTGTGGAATATCAAGCCGCTTAAGTAAACCACCCAGTCGATGATGCTCACATGTTAAAAATATAGGCATCGAGCTACATACTCTACTATGTCCTTCTATATCATCCTCCACCAATAGTGCTGCCTTAAGTCCTGATACATCTTAGCGGTACCCGGACGAATGGAGTATCGCAAACTTTGGTCCTCCTGGAGAATCAACTCATGCAACCCATACACATTGGGAACACATAGCTGACCCTACATTCGTAACACACTGTTATCCCCAATAGTAACCTCCTTGGCATTGCCATGCTGAACTGTGTCCTTGAGGACAAGCAGATGGGGGTCGTTATACTAACACTCTCTAATACATTCATATACAAAAGACCGAGAAACCATGCAGGCAAGAACTTGACTAAGCTCTGAAATATCTAATCTAACAAAATTATTGGTTGAGGCTTGAACCACCAATGCTAATGGCCTCTTTGCTATCGGTAGAAATGCTAAGCTACCCAAACTCTGCCTTTTGACTCAAGGTATCAACGACCATATTGGCTATTATACACCTTGTGTTCCTACGTAAGAGTACGTCATAAGTCAATTAATGTAAGCTCAGAAATGAAATCATTTTTGAAAATTTTACAAAGTTTGTTAATCATATTAATATGGAGGTTACAAATATTGAAGACTATGAACAACACGTACAAAGAGGGTTGGAAGGTTCAGAAGCTAAAGGAATTGAAGAAAACAATGTTTCGTCAAAAGTCGACAAGTTGGGAATGTTATAACATGTGCTTTTGGGGTGAGACTAGGATGCTTAACTTGATAACGAGGTTATGTTATCAATTAGGTTAGTCATATGATAGTCGTGTTCTATGTTTTTAATTCAATCGAGTTGTGGAACAAAATTCGATGTAAGTCATCACAAGTTACGTTCATAAGTTTTACTGAAACATTGGGTCAAATGTAACTGCAATTTTCTCTCAATATACTTAGTGTTATCAGGTGCTATACCTATCAAATTGATGATCTATGAGTCTATGTTCTGATGCATTAAACCATTTATCAATACAATATCAGAGTAGATAGATATATACATTTTTGTGAGACTGCGCAGGCTACTAGGTAACAAGTAGGTGTGTCACCTACTTGGTTAAATAAGAGCCCAAAAAAGGCAATTTCGGGTCTGACAAAGAGACCATTTAAGGGATTATCTCTTGAAATATAAACCTCATTATATATCACAAATAACCAGACCTAAAGCTCTGCAAACTTCCTCCCAAAAATTACCCATAAACCCTAATTAATTTTCTCTCCCTTTCAAGTTCTAATTGGGGGTAAAACCTAGAGTTTGAAGAACCAAGATAAGGGCTGAGTTATCCAACAAATAAGGTAATTTTACTGCTCTCTTTCATCCATTTATTATGCTGTAAATTTATGGTAAGTCGTTCTATACTTGTAAGAACTCACGGGACGGTGATCGGAAGCCGCGAGTTTGAGTTATTCACTTATAGCGGATTGTTTTGTGTTGTTGTTGGGATGCGTACATTACTACTATTTTGTGGAGTTTTGGAGGAGGAAGGGTTGGGATAAACACTATATAATTGTAGGGTGGTGGGCTGGTCGTTCGTCGTAACATTTCCGGGTCGTTTGACACTACTACGGTGGTCGTTTTGTGTATGAAGAGATTGGGGTGTGTTGGGCTATTTTGTAGTATTTGATGGTGTATATAAGATGGAAAATAATGAATATTTTTTGTTATTGTTGTGTTCTTGTGTTGTTGGTGTTATCTTAAATTTGGAGGAAGTAAGGATTATAAAGGAGATGCTGCCCATTTTAATACAAAATAAGCTTGTCGTTCGTTGTGCGATAGTTGTACTTTTTGTAGCATAATGATAGTATTATTATTGTTATTGTAGATTAAGGTGCGAAGAGGCAAGTGGAACTTGGTGATTGGAAAGATTGTGATAAGGTATGTTAAGGCTAAACCTTTCTTTCATTTGGCATGATCCAATAACTACATGTGTTTGACAACAAGACATAAAGAGAAGTTCATACTCCCGAATTTATATGCACTATCCTAGTCTCATAAGTTAAAACATTCTCCCTTATCGAAACTTCATATTCAGTTTAGTTTTGTCTTCTTTTAGCCAAGAGAGCAGAGAGTCTATATATATATATATATACATTATTACAGTATTTTCACCACCATCGAGCTATAATCGATAGGTAGGCTCCTATTGGCAACCTCAGATCAGATGGTGAGTTATATACCGAGCCTACTATGATTGAGCACCTATGCGCGAGACTGGTATGGCCGAGATACAAAAGCTAGTATGGCTGAGCACCTATGAGCGAGCCTACTACGGCTGAGCAGTTACACATAACGAGCCTTATAAGCCCGGACAACTATTTTACTTACTATATTAAGAGAGTTGAGTCAGTATCAGCAGGTAAGCATATTTTCACATTATCTTTGACCCCTAGTTACTTACAGTTATTATATTATCAGTTCAGTTTCAACTTTCAGTTATCATGTTGCCTTACATACTTGGTACATTATTTTGTACTACTGTCCCTTTTGTCGGGGATGCTGCATTTCATGCATGCATGTCCTCATCAACAGTTGGACAGACCCTCCCAGCAGACAGAGTCAAACATCAGCTTAGTTGGTAAGCTCCACTTCCCTGGAGTTGCCAAGTCTAGACCTTGTAGTCCATTGTATATATATAGGTTTGATGGGTAAGTCGAGGACCTATCCCGACCATGGTATAGTTCAGTTATCTCTAGAGGAATGTAGACAATCTTGTATAGTTTGTGTGGGTATGTTTACCACACAGATGATAGAAATGTTATTTTTAAGACGATTCAGAACATGGCCTCATCGGCCTAAGTTGATGGTTACCCCTCCAGAGTCTACAGTTACAAACTGGTACACTCGGGCCGAGTTCGACACCCGATCCCGGCCATGCCTCCCCGGGTTCGGGGCGTGACAAATTTGGTATCAGAGCAGTTCTATCCTAAGGAGTCTACAAGCCGTGTCTAGTAGAGTTTTATTTATAGATATGGTGTGCACCACATTATATAAACAGGGAGCTACAAGGCATTTAGGAATCTATTACCATTCTTTCAAATCCAAGTCGTGCTATAGAGATTGAGTCATAAGAGTTCAAGCCAAGACTTATATTTGCAAATTATATAGAGATGCTTTCAATTGAAAAAAAACTGCAGCTAGCTATATGATTAATATAGCAACAAGTAAGGGCACTAATAGAAGAGAGTTCTTGACGACATGGCCCTGTTTGAGGCCCTATCAGATCGTGCATACAAGATGAGCAAATTTCCAACATAAGACCCTAATATGGGAATATCAAATAAACCTCGTGAATAGCAGGCCATGGGAGTATCATAAGGTAAAAGTTTAAGTTACAACATGTAATTGATGCAAGGTAAATGAGGGTATAAGGTACCCAGTTAGTGGAGATTATCAATATTTACAATTCAGGCAGAGAAATACAAGTACTCTGAGTTTACTTTCAAGATTAATAGAGGTATGTACAATTGGCCACACCCATCTCAGTTATGCGCAATGGAAGCTAACAGATATAGTTTAACAAAAGGATAGGATATCAGGGTGCAGCTGGGGTTAGAGTAACCCAAAATGATGGATGTATTATTAGCACTAGATGAAATTTCCGTAGGATATTGTAAACGTGATAATTGTTTTCCTTGTGAGACACCTAGGCGGTGCACTATGAATAGTACAGTCAGATATGTATACTATAATGTTCAGAAATTTTAGAAGATAGGCACCGAAATCCTAGAAGAGATAAATATTTACCTTAGTAAAGCTCCCATTCCTAGTAAAAAGATAATATTAGGCGACCCGAAGAGCCAGTGAGATGGAGCAAGGGTAGATAAAAGTGAAAGAATAATTTGTTGAAATTTTCAGAAAAAGGTAATAGACAAAGATATTAGCAGGAGAATAAGAAGAGAGTAAATGAAACATTACAAGTAAGGTATGATAAATGGGTGATAACGGTAATCAGAATATGACAAGATGACAGAGTCTACAGTCAAATGAAGGAAAAGACAAGAGGTGACAGGACTTGAGACAATAAAAGAGTATATGCCATAAAGTTGTATCCTTGTTTTGAGAAATGTGTTCGTGATTCCAACATGACTACTAGAAGGCTAAGTTAGACCCTCTGAGTAATAGAAATTATCATGGGCTAGTAAACAAAATAAAACTGAACATGAGTTAGGGACCAGAGGATTTGATAATAGTCGACATTGTGATAATTTAAGAGATTGCATTCCGAAAATAATATAATGGACAACAAAAGAATACCCTTTAAAGGTCATTCAGAAAGACGCTTCCCTAAAGCAAACACTGTGAGCAAAGTTAAGCTTAAGGGACTAAGTGTGCCAGTTACACTAGGTGTCACCCTTGTGTGTGAGGAATTCAGTTATCCTTCATACAGAAGGATTACCACAAGGCAAGTAGGAGTCAATGAAGATGTGAAAAGATGCCAAAGATGAAGAGGTAACTATGGAATAGTAAAGGAAGAATGTGGTAAAAGGTGAAAGGGATGAGATTGCATTTATTAGATCCTATAGATATGTTATGACTCCAGAAAATTATGTAAGAATGATGGGGGGGATGCAATAAGGGTTACCTCCCGGGATATTATTGATAAATAAGTGTTAATGAAAACTTGGTACTTAATGAGTTACTGCAAGTGGTAAGTTAAGACAAAGGACATAACTTGAGAGAAAGTATACGGAATATAGATATGAGCATGGACAGTCGAGTAGTTAGTAGTTGATTCAGGAAGAGCCTAGTTATAGCTAGACAAGAGGTCTTAAATAAATCAACAGATCATGAAACATAGTGAAACCCAACACAGGGAATTCAGTCTCACAGATATGACATCGTAATCCTTAAGGAATATTCATATAAGAGTTGGGGTAGTTAAAGGTGCCATATAAGTATTACAGAAATAAAAGAGAGTGCCACTAGGGAGATAGTCAAAATTTTAGTTTAGAAGTAACCCTACGAGCATAAGGGCACAGAGGTAAGTAAGTAAGGATAATTATAGACGAGTAAGTACATCAAAAATTATATCAGGTATATGATGTAATAAACTCGCAGCTTTACAAGAATCAGAGAATCTTCCCTATGTACTACGAAAAAAGACTAGCTGAGGAAATAAGGGAGGAGGCTTCAACATAAGCATAGTGACCTAAGGAAGAAATGATCTTGTAACAACATTCTCATTACAATATTGTATGCAGGCCATATGAAAGTGGCACCTATCGTGACTAAGGAACGCGAAGTAAAATCCAAAGTAATATTCGAGATCAAATGAGTTGCACAAAATTCCAATATATGTGGGCACTAAGATTAGCCAAGTATTCATACATTAAGTGGCAGAACGACAAGGAAAACTAATTTCATACTTTTAACGAAAGTTGAGAAGGCACGAACGGAATTATTCGATCTATGACCTAGAGTTAGTTCCATCATGAACAAACTTAAGATTTTGGAGTATTATCCATGCAGCATGTATGTTGACACTGATACAGATATAGGAGACTCCAGTATAAGTTAAAAGAAAGAATTGAGTCCACGTCACATATAAAAGCTTAATTTGCTAGAAGGTTACATCATGGATGTTCCATAGCATCATCGATGGGCTAATGTAATAACTAATACCCTGAGCTGAAGATCGGAAGATTGCTTAAGCCTACTCAAAGGCTGAGACAGAAGAGGAAACTAAAGAGTTACATTAGCTAAGTGGATCGGGAGCCTGATTATTAGACCCCGATGAGTATAGATATTAGGATTCAGAAAGCTACAGAATCACTCTTAAAATCAGAGGTACAAGAGAGATAGTAAAGTAGCCATATTTTATAATGGCTTTACGATAAAGCCAGGTAGAAGTGTACCATCCTCATAAGAAGTCAATATGAAAACTCCCACCGGATCATGTATGCACTAGAGGGGCAAGTGTTATAGTAGAGCTTCAAGTTGTGTACGTGAATTCCATCTATGTGGAAGGGAGGTTATGAAAGAGACAAAATATATGATGCGAGATTTAAAGGTAAGTAAGGTAAAGGTAACGAAGGTATGAGATACTCAATTGCAGAAGCTTAGTAAAAGCGCAGACTTCAGATAGAGGGATATAAGCATCATTATTTAGTATCCATAAATGATAGTGGTGCCGTTACTAACATATCTTCCTCCTTATGGTTTTTAAGAGAGTACATAATAGATAGAGGTGGCATGATGTTTCGCTTGAGGTTCCGGAATCACATAAGCAAATGTATGCTGCTAGAAAGTTAAATGAAGGCTGTGAGTACTATAAATAGAAATGTGTAGGTCGCAAGCTAAAGTATGGTAGTGAAACAAGGTTTTAGGTGGACAAGAGTAAGGATAGGAAGAGGTGATTGAGAAGGTGAAAAAAATTGGTAAAGCCTCAAGATTAAGCCCATTAGAATAAGAGAGATGATGGTTTCCGTAAGTTGTAGAATCCTCTGTATAGCCTGAATGAACTCGGAGGAGTTTAAGACTATGAGCATTTAGAAGAGATGAAATGTTGCCCTGGTAGGAGAATAAGCGTGTAATTGTGATAAATGTTAAGAGGATGACATTTAGTCTTTCTATTGAGTACTTATTCAAAGAGAAGGGATTACATGAATTGTACAGGATTAAAATACCCCCATCAGGTGAATCACATTGGGATGCTATAGAATAAAATTATTTAAGTATAGTACTGTCTCAAAGTGGATTAGGAAAATAACTCCAGATGTTCCCCGATGAGACGTGAGCCCTAGTGACAATATATTATATAAGAGGTTTCAAGTGATCAGTGGTACAGTATAGATCAACATTAAGGTGAATCAACAATAGATGGATGAATGTTCCAAAGTGTAAGATGGGATTAGGCTGTCATTCTTAAGATGGATAGTAATGAGGAATCATTAGGGGACTTAAATTTATACATATAGGATAAGCAACGAGAGAGTAACCTGGAGTTGGGTAGCAAACCATGGTCATAATAAATCAAAGTAAGTGTTGTGGTATGGTATAAGCTGCCTAGATATAGTAAAGCAGTAAGCATAGCTAACCAAGGTTATGAAACAAGATATAGCAATAGTCATAAGTTCGACAAAGTACCGAGCGAAACACTTCAATACACTTATAGATTTCCAAAGGGACAACTTGTCATAGTTCTGTATATGTTCACAAAGTGAGGCCTAGAGATTGGCTAAAATATGAAGGAAAATGGAGAGAAGAGTCACATAGGTGCACATATAAGGACAGAGTCGGACAAGCTACAAGACATAAGGTAGCAACAATTACGAGATTGGAAAAATTCCGACCACAAGTCATGGTGTGAGAAAGAGACCTAAAAGGGGGAATGCCCTGGCCTTTGGATTTATTTACAGATTAGTTGCCTAGATGGAAAGGACAGTAGTAAAGTATTTGTAAGATCTATAGGTTATGAGGCTGATCAGCGCATCAGTCTACATTCGAGGACGGATGTTCCAAAGTGGGGAATGATGTTACACCCCATGTTTTTGTACATAAGAGTATGTCATAAGTGAATTGATGTAAGCTCATAACTGAAATCATCTTTGAAAATTTTACAAAGTTAATTAATCAGGTTAACATGGAGGTTACAACTATTGAAGATTATGAACAACAAGTACAAAGAGGGTTAAAAGGTTCAGAAGCTAAAGGAATTGAAGAAAACAATGTTTCATCGAAAGTCAACAAGTTGGGAAAGTTATAACATGTACTTTTAGGGTGAGACTAGGGTTCTTAACATTATAAGGAGGTTATGTTATCAATTAGGTTAGTCGTATGATAGTTCTGGTTTGGTCATTATACTATCTACAAGCTCTTATCTCGTTTCCTAATCTCTTACATAGCATTTGTTGCCTAAACAACTAGCATAAAAATAGATCACGTATTTTTAGAAACACACAATCAAATTTAATTATAATTACCATTTTCAAGGTAAACAGTTTGGTGCCCCCGTGGGGCTAAAAATAATAGTGATTATTTTCTTGCTGGTTTTACTACATAACGCAAGTTACCTTTCATACTTTTTATTGTCCAAGATCTTTGACTTCAGGTCAAAATGTCTAACTCAGTGAATGTATATGAAAACAATTGTCTTGAGGACCATGCAGAGAATGGTCTAGCTATTCCAGGTATCAACGCACCACCATTAAACCCTGGAGACATGCCAGACCCAATCCCCACAGATGTGGTCTCACGCAATGCCCAACACGTCGATATAATCTCCCACACTAACATGAGCATACGTCAAAGAGACCAACAAGAAGCTCAGAAAACCCTAGCTAGGGAAGAACGAGAGGTTAGCCTTCACATTATTTTTGAAATGTTACAGGCACAACAACTGGCGATTGCTCAGCTGCAAAGTCGTTGGAAAACTCCCAGCATGGTAGCACCTGGGATGGCTCCCCCAGCCAAGAAGGTACCTGAAATATCAAGCAACAACGGGTCGGTAGCCGACCCCGCCATCATAAAGATGCTTGAGGACCTCACAAAGAGGATCGAGTCGGGAAAGAAGAAGATAGAATCCAATGACAAGAAGGTAGAGACCTACAATTCTAGGGTCGATCACATTCCGGGCGCACCCCCGATTCTGAAAGGTGTAGATTAGAAGAAGTTTGTACAAAAGACATCCCCATAAGAAGCGGACCCAAAACCCATTCCAAATAAGTTCAGAATGTACGACCTTCCGAAGCACATCGGAACCTCGGACCCCAACGAGCACGTCGCTGCTTGCACTTGTGCAGTAAAGGGCAACGAACGAAAGGACGACGAGATCGAGTCTGTCCTATTGAAAAAGTTCAGAGAGACGCTTTCAAAAGAGGCAATGATGTGGTACCACAACCTGGCCCTAAACTCGATAGATTCATTTGCCATGCTGGCAGATTCTTTTATAAAGGCACAAGCTGGTGCCATCAAAGTAGCTACAAGGAAATCCGACGTCTTCAAAATTAAGAAAAGGTAGAACGAGATGCTGCGAGAGTTTGTATCTCGCTTTCAAATGAAACGAATGGAACTAACATCGGTCTCCGACGACTGGGCGGTGTAGGATTTCACTCAAGTTTGAATGAGCGAAGCTCAGTAGCTTCGAAGCAGCTGAAGCAAAACATAGCCAAATATCCCATCGTGACTTGGTTAGACGTCCATAACTGGTACCAGTCAAAGATCAGGGTCGATGACGACCAACTAGGAGGCCCCTCGAGCTCGGTATATCCTAGAAGGCTCCCGACGAAGGAGTCGAAGCCGAATAAAGAGAGATACCAACCATACACTGAAGATAGAAGAAACGCCCAAAAGCACAACATACCCCGTAACGACCGAAGAATGGATCGAGGCCAGAACCCTCAGGGACTTGTCAGCAGAGCTGGATTCGATAGGCACACAGAGCCAACAGAGGCACCTCGCTTATCAGAATACAACTTCAATGTAGATATTTCAAACATCGTATTCCCCATTAGTAAAATCAGAGACACCAGGTGGCCAAGGACTATACAATCAGATCCTTTACAAAGGAACCATAACTTAGTGTGTGAATTCCACAACATGCATGGTCACAAGACCGAAGATTGCCGGCAACTCTGGGAAGAAGTAGCCGGACTACTCAGCAAAGATCACCTTCGAGAATTCCTCAGTGACGGGGCCAAAAATCAGTTCTAGAAAAGAGTGGTCACCAAGAAGAATGAAGAAAATGAGCCACAACATGTCATCCATATGATCATAGGAGGCATCGATGCTACACAAGAACTCATGATTAGAAGAACAAAAATATCTATCACCAGAGAAAAGCGAACTCGAGGTTACATACCCGAGGATGCTCTCACATTCAGCAACGAGTACCATCCACCAATATTATCATGTCGAGGGTTGTAGAGCAGCTCAGACTGCTTGACCAAATCATGCTCGCCTCTCGAGTCCTCAACGGATTCAACATGGCGAGCGAAACAACGAAAGGGGAAATCACCCTCTCAATAAACTTGGTTGGCACAACCCAAAATGCCAAATTCCATGTTATCGAAGGAGATATAAGGCACAATGCCTTGTTCGGAAGGCCGTGGATACACTGCATGAGAGCAGTACCATCCAACCTCCATCAAATGATGAAATTCCCGACAAAGGATGGGAAAAAAACCATCTACAGGGAGCAACATGCAGTAAAATAAATGTTGGCATTGTATGATGTGGCACCGACACCAATACCTCCACCACCGAAGGAGCCAAATGATAAAAAAAGAATAAAATAGTGATAAAAAGCTACATTCTCGGCTACGCCTGACTAATCAAAATGAAGGACCGTACTGAGTCCTCATAACAAACGATTGAATCACACCGAGGTCCGAAGCATCGTCAGCGCTAAGGTATGGTCATCTCCCTTTTTTTAGTTACATTTTATACTAACCTGAACGTAGTTATCCAATCGAAACGGCCGAAGCGCTTTCCAACTTGAAGGCCTTATTTTCCAAAAGCATATGTTGCATTTTTTTTTCTTCGACCAGGTTTTTAATCCCAAGAAGGGTTTTACCGGCAAGGTTTTTAACGAGGCAACACCTATATGCTACATAAAGAAGGCTCAACAAGTATTCAAGGCTTCTTCTGCAATCAACCTCGAATACTAGGGGGAGTCCCCCTAGAAGGTCACCTACTCGGAGAAGTCAAGATGCGCTAAATGAGGTCTCGATAGGAAAATCATGTACCGGTCCAAACGGTCAAACGAACCGTGTTTGTATAGAATAACTTAGCCTTTAATAGCAAAACATTTACTTGTACCAAGTAATCAAAGAATACTTTCCAAAGCATTTCACGTTTCAAAGAAGCTCGGTATTTTTTAAAAAATGGCTCCAGAGCCAAAAACGTCATGAACACTTGGGGACTGGCATCAACAACTCGAAGTCGTATGACCCTCGGGTCGGAGCCTCAAACTTTTAAGCTCTCAATGAGGCAACATTAAGATCACAAAATGACTCCAGAGCCAAAAACGTCCCGAACACTCGGGGACTGTCGTTGAAAACTCAAGGCCATATGACCTCCGGGTTGGAAACTCCGAAATCGTAAGCCCTCAATGAGGCAATAACAAGTTTACAAGTAATGGCTCCCGAGCCAAGAAACATTCGAGGACTCGGGGACTGCCGCCAATCGCCACCCCCATCGACTTATCAAAACTCGAGGCCATAAGACCACATGCGGGCAGCCTCAGTCTCGTAAGACCTATATATGGCGACAATAATATCTGTAAGACTTCAAGCATGGCATGAACCACACTTTTACCAAGTAAGCAACAAAAATATCTGTAAGACATCAAGCAAGGCATGAATCATACTTGTACCAAGTAAACAAAACTGTAAGACCTTAAAGGCATGTAAAATTTGTAAGACCTTACTGAAGGCATAATCCTGATCTTAAAGTTAAGGCTATATATCGAACTTGTAAGACCCCTAAAAAGGCATACCCTCGATATAGACGCCGAAACTACTTCAGTCGGGAACTTAAAGGCTTTGGCCAAACACAATGACTGCGTCCACAAGGCAGTACTAGCCAAACTAATGCGACTCGGGGATGCCTGACCGTCGCTATAAAATCACAGGCCTTTAATTACTTCTAAAATACTTCGAAAAGAAACGGTTAAATAGGCTACCCTCGACATAGGCAAAGAACTTCGGCCATGTCAGCTCCAAACTATAAGCTTCGAGATACTAAGCCACCAAGCCAAACCTCCTGAGGTGCTCGATCATCGCCATATAACGACTCACAATAAAGGTTTTTATCAAAACGTCGAAGAGTCAGACAAACACAATTTCAAAATTCCTTAACAAGGGAAAAATAAAGCCTTCTAAAGGTCGTAGCGACTTAGTGCATAAGAGCCACTGTCGCCAGCCCATATAAAAGGTCGTACCGACCTAATGCGTAAGAGCAGTTGCCGCCAGTCCATACTAGAGGTCGTACCGACCCAATGCGTAAGAGCCACTAACGCCAGCCATATAAAAGGTCGTACAGACAAAATGTGTTAGAGTGTAAGGGCCAACCTTTAATTCAAATACTTAAGGGTCAAAATCAGACTCGAAGAATGAACCTAGAAAAGTTAATTGAATATTCCTAGGAGCAAAAGTGTAAGAGCCTAAACGCCGGCTTATACTAAAAGGTCATACCGACCAAGCGCGTAGAAGCCTACGAGCCAGCTCAATGAGCCCCAGGGAAGTATTACAAACCTAAGGGTTCTCTTAACTCAAAAACCAGTTCATCGGGCTGATGACTAACAAATATCAAGGCAAAAGGAAATGCATGAAAAATAAAACCGTGAAGCTTCCTTTTATACATGTATGCTAGAGAATACAAGCTTTATTTACAAAGTTATTTGAAAGCACTATGCACAAAACAAGAAAGGAAGGGCCTAATCTACGTCCCCCTCGGGGACTATGGTTTGTCAGCCTTCTTCTCACCATCTACGTCCCTGCGAGATTTACACCTTACATACTCTTTATTCCTACTCTCCTAGTCGAGAAGCCCCCTTAGCTTAGCATGAGCATCGGCAACATCCTTCAAATAAACAACCACCTTCTTATTAGCCTAAGTTCGGATTACTTCGGCTTCAGCCCGAGCATCCACGACTTCAGCTTTCACCTTCAAGAGCTCAAACTAGAGCCTTGAAATCATGTCCATTCGGACCAAGATATTTTGATGGGCGTTGTGAAGTTTCACCTCGAGGGTGGAAGCCTTGGCCAAAGAGTCCACCCGAGTCGTTAGCTCTTCACGCTTGCACTTGGCTTGACCAACTTTGCTCCTAAGGCATTCCAGGTCCTCCGTCTTTTTATACAACTGAAATAAACTAGACATTAGCCTCAGAAGGTAGGAGACAAAATACACACTCTCTCGAAACAAACATTACCTGCTCCTCGAGGTAGCTTTCGTAGTTCAGACTTCGACTCGCCTCATACCGCAAGTGTGCCAACTCATCTTCCCGTTCAACGAAGAGAAGCCTAAGGGATTTCTCCGCATCCACGGCTTCTCGCAACCTGGTTTCACGACGGAGCATCTCGAACTTGAGCTTGTTAAAAGCCTATGAAAGAGAAACTCGATAAGAAAGTAAAAATTACAAAACTATAAAGTCAACACGGATGGCCAAAGCTCACCTCAGAATAGAGCCGCTGAGCTTCCTCTAAAGTTGAGCGCACATCTACTAGTCTAGCTCCATCTACCCTGGTAGAATCGCTCCCATTTGGGGCATGATAGCTCAGTGTATGTGGCCCATGGCTTCGAACATCCCTCGAAGTGCCTTCGATGGAAGAGGAAGTCGATGGCAGAAAATCCTCATTCCTCGATGTTCTTTCCACGAGAAAGGAAGATGACAATGGAGGTGGAACCATTTTTCTAAAGCCCGAGATCTCGGGCGCAGTAGACTCAGCCGACACATCCTCTCCGAGCCCCCGGCCTGGACTCGTCTTGCTTTAAGCACCGTCGCCCTATGAAGGCCCTTTGTGCTTATTATTATCAGTAGCCCAGAAACTTGGTATCCTTCTCCCTCTCCGAGAGGGCACAGTCTCGTCTCAAATTACTCCCAGATGCCTATGATGACAGGGTTAGTATGCGTAAAAATAAAGTTCATTTCAAAAAGAAGAAATCACATTGCACGTACCGTGGTGTTTGGCCTCCCATCTGCCCTTAGACAAAGCTCGACACTTATGCTCATTATAAGTCGAGTGAGTCGCCAGCTCCCGAGCCTAATCCATCAGGTCAGGGACCTTGCACAATGTCCATGAAATTGCTGTAGAAAGGGAAAGGAGCATTTATGGAACCCGCCTACGTCATAAGCAAAACTACAAAGGCACAAGTATATCACTTACGTGTAAAATTCCATTCCTCGAGAAATGGCAGAAACTCCTCAAGGATAACATCGACTGTTCGTACTCATACGAATCAGCTCATCCATCTCCGATCTCTGTCTTCTTCATAATCAACAACGAAAAGTATGGTGGATCGACATCGTAGGGTCAACAGACCCCGATAGTGAAAAGGCTGATACATCCTGATGAGACGACTAAGGGTGAATTCAAGCCCTGCTTCTTTTGCAAAGAACCTAATCATCAACACTATCCTCCAAAATGACAGGTGAACATGCGCCAAGGTAACCTAGTGCTTTCGACAGAAGTCGAGCACAACCCTATCAGGGGGCCCAGCGTAAAGGGGTACGTATACACGTTTAAAAACCCCTTGGCGTGATCCATGATTCTCTCTTCCGGGGAAGGTGCCCGCAGTACTACCTTTTCCCCCTATCCGCAATATTTCTTCACTGACTCAAGCTGCCCCTCTCCTACTGAAGAAATAAACTTCAAGGCATACTCCTAATGACCCCTAGAATTTTGGTTCAAAAAGTCTTCAAGGGCAAAACTCCCCTCTCCTTGCCGAGCGGACCCTAGTGTAGCAGCCATAGCTGTAGTAAAACTAGGGAATTGGAGCGGGATTTCGAGCAAGGACATCAAAGTTGAAATGGTGAAGGGCCTAATTCAGGGAAGGAGAGCTCTATAGGGAGGATAACTACTCGAAATAGCGGAATCCTCAAAAAAGGGAATACAACCCTATATGTGGAAAGAGCAGCGACTATCCGCCGGCCTCAAAGGCCAATTAAAAATGCTACTAAGCAATTTTTCGCTTTGGGAATATGTACCAGCAGAACTGCCTTGGTCGCTTCATAACCATGTCATGCATTTAATGCTACTATACGATATTTCGGGGATAAAAAAACCCTGCATCATTACGAGCCTTGAGATGGTTTCTGATCTCGACGACCTCCACCAAGTAGAATGTATGCTCTAAGGAGCCATTAATATCATTACAAGCCTCGAGATGGTACCCAATCTCGAGGACCTCTGTCAAAAAGAAGATAGAATCCAGGAAGAAATTGACATCATTACAAGCTTCGAGCTGGTACTCTATCTTGAGGATTTGTGCTATTATAAGTATGGGTCATTTACCTGAACCTCTGGCCATCGAGCTGCCCGAGTCCTCGGGTCGAGTGAAAACCGTCCTCTCGATTACTTTAATCTAGGGACCATCTAAATCCGGGCAAGCCCTCATTCAGGATCTATTTGTAACGCCTTAAGGCTATCTTCACTCTGAGTTTAAAACAAGTTTCTAGGTCACCAAGCTGAGCAAACCCACAATCGGGGACTGCACTTGAAACCCTAAAGGCTATCTTTATTCTCAGGCATCCGAGCAAATCCCCCCTCGAGGACTATCACGGGGTCTGAAAGGCTAAGTTTTGTTCTGAAAGTTTGAAACCCTACTCTCATTCAACTTGAAGTCGGGGGCCCTGATGACCCGAGTTTATCAATCCAATTCGAAGCTAGTAAAGGAATGGCAAAGGGTTCCACAGGGAATCGTTTTAATCAATCAAGAGCAAGAGAAATACTTGCATTGGCTCGGTATTCGTATTGTTCGGTAGAATCATGCATTCAGATTTTTTACAAATTCAGATAAACTGAAATATAGCATAAATCAGAGACAAATTGAAGAAACATTTTTGTATTCATAAACATGTGATTACAAAAGCCCACGAAGGGTACTTACACAAAAACAAAGAAACAAAAGCAACATCTAAAGGTCTAATCTACCCTTGAGGGTACATCCTCGGGAGCAGCACCTTCAAGAATCATTTCTTCGGGGCTTCATCTTGGCCTCCCCAATGACGTCTTCAAGGACAAGGAAAAGGCTCTAAAACGAGGCAGAAGAAGCAGAAAAAGATGAAGAAAAGCTATAGCCCGCCAAAGAGCAAAAGCTTTACAAGGCTAAGAAGATCACGACCCGATAGAAGACTTGGCGAGCGTCGGCCTTACCTGCATGGCTACTTTGAGTTCACTTCTTGGAACATTGTGCCGTGCAACCTACTATCCGGTAGTGCCATTTCACCCCACAAAAAGCAAAAGGGATGAAGTGCCACACCAGGCCAGAGTAGGGAGGTGAGCAGTAGTGTAAAGTCCGAACATCCTCCTGAGCAGCAGTGTAGAGTCCAAATATCTTCCCGAGTTAGAAGAAATCGGTGCCCCTATCTCATTACTTCAGGACAACAACAACAACAACAACAACAACAAAAAATCAGTACAATCTAGCTCGAGAAGGGAAAGCTCTGGAAATAGGCCATGGCAAAACTGATGAGGGCACTGCCATGTAACCTTAAGGCCACGAGCCTCAAACATGGGAAATAACAATGGATGAAGATGAAGAGAAGAAAGGGGTGAAGGGTTGTTAAATAACATTTGAATGACGTTTGATTCAAGAAGGCTTCCATTAATAGGAAGGGTGGCAGTGTAATTGATGACGCCATCAATGTCGTTGAAAGATATACCGGTAGGCGCAATCAATGCATTTTTGGGAACTGGACTGGCGTTGATATTATCACTTTGGAGAATATGAATCGGTAGTACATTGAATGATTTTGGAAAGATAAACCAACGGAACGCCTCAGTTATCACCAAGGTTTACATTATGAGTATGACATCATCGCGGGAAGGTCGAGGAGATGGATACCGAAGTTGTTTCTTATCGTTTCACTCTAAGAAACGCAGGGACTATCTGTATACGGTAAAATCAGAGGGTCCTATTTTCGGTCATACGACGCTTAGTAAGAACGTTTCCGAAAGTTCCAGGCTATGGTTGAGATTCACACCCGATGGGCTACCGACGTCCAGCCTCAGGGCAATGCAGATCGACAATTATGATGAAAGAGTGGGAAGTTCCCAAGGCATATGACTAAAAGCTGACCTAGTCTATTTGGCTAGCTAAAGCCCGTACCGTAGCATTAATTAGCTGTATCAACCATGTATCTTGGTAATAAATACATTTGTACTATGTTAGGATTCCCCCTCATATATAAAGGGGATCCTTGTCATTTTGTAAACACCTGAAGCTCATTATTGAATGTACAAGAACATTCTCTCTACTCTCTAACATATTCTCCTGATCTCATTACTTGCATTTATTTCTTATATTCATTGTGTTCTATTTATTGTTCTTCATTTATTGATCATAAAAAGCTTCCATCAAAGCTATCATAATTGATAATACCCCCTCGATTTCTCTTAGATGAGCATCCGACACGAACTCGAGGCCTCGATTTCCAGCCTTCTGGGTTGGTCATTATACTATTTAAAAGCTCTTATCTCATTTCCTAATCTTTTACTTAGCATCTATTACCTAAACAACTAGCATAAAAATAGATCACATATCTTTAGAACCACACAATCAAATTTAATTGTAATTACCATTTTCAAGGTAAACAGATATATATTTCTTAATCTCGTATTCTAACTCAACATTTCAGATGTATCAAGTGGCATTATCAAATGGATAAGGAAATACCATATAAAGTGTCGGTCATCAATGGAAGGATAGTCTCGTGAATATTCTGACTACTAACGATAAAACACACGATTATGTCGAGGTCGTACGAACTGATCCAGAATAATGTGTACACTACCAAGGGTCGAGCAAGACGAACCATAGATGCATGGATTATACTAGCAAGGCGTTTAGCCTGCTCCACAAGAAAGGAACAAAATTACCGAATTACGATAAATGTTCTTACAATACAGTACATGAGCACAAAGTGAATATAACTTTTACTATTTCTCAAATAACTTGCCAACAACTCAAGGTGATAAGGCTCAGCCTTATATATATATATATACATATATATAAAGTCCTAATTCTATCTGGACATAAATATGATTTAGCTACGTACGGACTCTCGTTAGCTCGTGCATACGTAGCACCCATAACTAGTAGCACATAACAATTACATCACCTAGGGGATAGTTTTCCCCTCACAAGGTTAGACAGGAGACTTACTATCACGCCCCGCCTCGGGGAGCACGATCGACGCTCAATCAAGATAATCCAGGCAAGAAAGCCTGCTAGATACTTTCTACTCGATCAAGCCCATGAATAAAGTGGAGATGTACTCCATTAATTAATCATTGAAAAGATTTCATAAACAACACCCATTTCATTACAATTAGCAACATCATTTATAATTTCTTTTATATTACAAATTTATAGATATAATGAAAAACATGATTGCTAAATACCAACACTTCTAGTTAAATTTCCAACATCAAACACCACCTGCAGCCTCTTTACGGAGCCTCTAAGTACAACAGAAGAATAGTAATGAAGTGCCGGCAACAAGACCCCGACTATACCTCAAAACACAAAGTACACCATCAAGTTACATCAAGCCCAGTATAGAGTAGGGTAAACTTGCTGAATATGGAGTAACTGCTAGCGAGGACCAAAGTTGTCCATTGATGAACCACCTACATCCATTAAAGATGCAGCCCGACAAAAGGGTCGTTGGTACATATGGAATAGTACTAGTATGTAAAGCTAAATGTCCTCTTTCAGATTAGAATGCTAATATAAGAAATGGAAAACCATGGAAAAAACAAGCAACGATCAATTATATCTAAATGCCAAGTTAAAACATAATAATTTTTAAAATACAAAGATAATACTGTGAAGATAATATTATTTTCGTTTGGGAGATCTTTAGTATTGATATACCACCATGAACTTAACATGGAGTCTGATCATGGCCTGATCCGCTAGGCCGTCTCACACAAAGACATCAACCACAATCTCAATCATTATCTCAATCACAATCAGAATCTCAAGCACAATCACCACCATGTATGTGGCATGGCATCCGATTTGGACCCAATCGACTAGGCCGTCTCACCAGAATATCGTGTGGATCGACATCAGCCTTTTCTAGAAATCATCTCATCCCAATTAAGGGAAATAATCTCATCACATCAATCTCATCCAAAATAAGGGGAATAATTACAATCCATTCCTATATCGTTACGTGTAGTTTCGGGGTTAGGTTATCTCAACCTACCCTTCCTCAGTGACTAACGATACTCCCAAAAATACTTTTTCTCTGCATACAAAGGAAATAGAAATACAAATACCTACACCTCGTAACCCTTCACACCATTTATAGTGTCATTAGTATTTTCAACCACTTACAACATCATTATTTTATTGGCTCTCCTGACCATACATATGATTCTTGTTTCGTGGCATAATGGTTGTATTTTATATTACACATTTTCATTTCTTTACTTTCAAGGATGATCATCATAAACATCAACATATATAATATTCCGGAAATCACAACTTTAAATTCATTAGAAATGAAGACTTTAAACATAATGGATTTCCGTCCAAGAAATGGAGTAAAATGATTGGCAATCGAAACATGAATTAAAATCATAAACGAGTAACACACCATTTAATCTTGAAATACTTTTTCCTAAAAAGGCAATACACAATTTCAACTCATGAATATGTAAGAACTCAAAATACAATGAAATGCTTACAAAGCATACAATTAGTTAAAACAACCACATTTGGGCATCTCTTGAGTACATAAGCCTTTAGGTAAATCTATTTTCGAAGTCAATTTGAAACAGTTGAATTAAGGTTCATTTCGTAAGTTTTCTGACATCATTTCATTTCATTGGCACCATTGGCAAAGGGTATAACTTTCATTGTTGGCAGGGTGGCCACACTTTATATCTCCAACTCACTTATTTCACTTTCAAGCATATTTATAGATTATCAATGATATGAGTATTGAAAATCAAGGCCTTAAGTATATATATGAGCAATAGGAGTTTTTGATGCATTGTGTATTCTTTCCAAGTTACGCATAATAGACATTCATTTGAAACATGAATAGAAGTTTATAACGCTTTAACACATAAACCATACTTGAACACATTCCCGAAGGAGATCATTAGTGCTAGTACTTATTTCTTTCTCTTTTAGACCAAATCTTGAAAGATATATTTTAGGGTGTTCTTGAGATTTCTAAGAAATTCTATGGAATCCAATCAAAACCTTGTTTTAACTAGTGATTGATAAGTGAAATCATCATAAAAACACATTTAAAAACTCACCGTAGGTGTGTTTTGGAATCCTTGGCCGGTTAGGTGATGCAGAAACAACCCTAGTCTTGAAGAAATGACTTAGCCACTCTCTCTCCCCGGCCTTGGGGTTATTTATAGGGCTCCTACGTGCGCATCCGCGTACTTTGGCAAGTGACCATGCATCTAGCCGCACACGAGGCAGAAACCCCCTTATATGTGCGGCCGCGCATATGGACGTGCATATGGCATTGGTATGGTAAAATGGCCATAAATTTATGTAGACATATCCAAATGACAATGAGTTTGATGATTGGAAACTAGATGCAATGGGCTTTAATTTGATAGGTATATCAGCACCTAGGTCTTTATAGTTTTGTAGTTGCATGTGTTTGAAGTCGGGTCTTGTGCTAATTGAGACATCCTTTCCACTAATGTATCCAATTTGTTCCACACAATTTCTTGCCATTCACAAAACTCTTTAGTATGTTCTAACACATTTTAAACATATATTTTCCTTTCAAAATGATGTGGTTCTATCCTATTGGTCTCCTTTAATACTCGAATACTTTATTCCTAAATACCACTGGCACACTTTAAAATCTTAAATCATTAGGAAATTTTAACGGGACCTCACATTCTCCCCCTCTTAGGATCATTCATCCTTGAATGAGGGTTAGAGTATGCCTTAGACACCCAATATGACTTAAATCTTTATCCACACACCAAAAGCTCCAAAATTTGGCTAACTTCCCAAATTTCCAGAAATTTTAATAGAGTTTCCCCTATATGTGAGCCTATCCACATGTTATAGAGCCCCAAAAACCACTCTTAACAACGTATCCACAACTCAACAAAGCATCACAATATATATCAATTACACCAATCTCAATATTAAAGGTGTTGCATTACCAGAAGTAGTATTTAGACATAAACCGTACATATTTAAGTCATAACACATAGAAAGTACCCTTCGAACTAGAACCATGTGGCTTTACAAATAGACTTCGCCATAGCACTTTAATGGAGGCAATCCCAACTTCCGGACTTATCTAAGAAGGATGACAATTAGATACCCTTATAAGCTAATTACCCATTAACTTCACCTTCCATAGTTTTCACCGGGGCGCTGACAAAGGATTTTCAACTACCTTCTTTGACATAGACACATGAAATACCGGGTACATGGAGGACGATGATGAGGAAACATCATACTCCTTATCAAGTATGATATATTAAAACTTTCTATTCATGAACAATGACTTACTTGCGAACTTTAAGCCCAGCAAATCTCTTTTATTTTTGAAGCCCTGCTTATTCACTTCACATTATCACCATAATTTTATAAGAACAACAACAACAATGCCTCAATTCCAAGCAAGTTTAGGTCGGCTATATGAATTATCGCTAACCACAATACTCCATTTAAACTTGTCTCATTCCGATACTATGCAAAATACAAACAGAAAGTAATAGAAGTTTGGTATATTTTTTCTAAATGTATAAATCACTTAATGGCTACAATTTTATCAGTATTGACAAAAATTTATCATGTTAACGGCAACCATAATAAATATTATTTGGTCCTAGCATTTGAATCATTCTTCAAAAAATCTAAAACTTGTGTGCGTTTCGCATAAATCGTCTTGATCTATTTCCTTAAAGATTCCATAAGGCCTAATGTGACTACACCCAATTTTCCTTCCTTAACAATTCACGTAATATCTTCATGGAGAAAATCTTGAGAATATCCCGTTTACTTCCTTCGACTCTAAATCTCTAGTTCGAACACCCAAACTAAACCTTTGGCAACCTTTAACAATTTTTCTAAGGTGTGCTAGCCTGAATATGACCATAAAGTTTCATACCCAATATGTTTGATCATTGAATAATGCTTCTTCTTTGGCATATTTTAAACTTCAACCCCCATAGATTTAATACAAAGAGAAACAACAAGGTTTCAAAATACCGGAAGTTGCATTATGCTCTTAACAGTATTCGACACAAGGAATCAATGCCACAAGCCCACGAGGTTGAAAATTTGTGAGATTATTATCATTCTGAGTTTAACCCTTCCCGATAGGTGATCCTATATGAGAGGACTAGAGATAAAAAAAACTTGTCTTTCAAATCTATATGCTCATGATATGTGCCAAAATATAAAACATCTAATTTTAACCTTTCACGAGTGAAACCATATAGTTAGGACATCATAATATTGGGATTACGTTATGAATTCATTCTTGACAGAGAGCCTATTAAGGATAATCATAAGAAAGGAAGTGTTACAGCAACACATGGAAGGACACAATCTCTCATGGTTATCCAACAAGTGTCAGAAAACTAGCACAATGAATTTAATAACTGAGTAACACAGTCAGAACATGTTGTAGATGTGTAAAGAGAAAGTGAACATTTGTTATGAGTTGGGCATTTTTTTGCCAATTAACTCTCAAACTACAATACCAGGTCACATCATGGGCAATTACTATACTAGGAACAAAGTGGTTACTTAGTGAGGCATAATCTAGGTAGACCTGTACAAAAGATCTTCTTGTGATAGATTTGTGAAAACCTTAAATCTCCAAGAAACTTTATATAGACAAGTGACAATTACAATTGACATGTACACATATGATAGGCGTTGAAACATGCTCTTATGTTGCTAGACAATGAGAAGGGTTCATGATAATATTCACAAAGGAGTATAGTGATTGTTCAAACCATAGGAGCCACATACACCAGAGAGAGAAATAGTGTCTCAAGAAGGATCTTAGCAATAGGCTACTTTACATTGGATTTGTTACCAGATAGGTAAACTTTATAATAGTGCATGCATAAGCACAAGTGAGAAGATGTTACCCATTCGAATCAAAAGGTTCTATGCGAAATTCATCAGGTATAGTCCTTTGTTAAGAGTTTAGGGAAGCAAGTGGGAAGTATTATCCTAGGGTTATAACTCAATTCAAGAAAATAATTAATGATCACAATCCCACAAGAAGTTATAAATAAGAGAAAAATGGCTTCACGAATAATGCATCTCGTTCAAAGAGTAGGTATATGCAATGTTTTGTGATTCAGTGTCTTGTTAAGACTGTGTTTATTAAGGCTCTTCAATATTGATGTACATATACAACAAGGAAAAACTATGCGATGTTCATAATGATGTACTAAGGAGTGACGTACTTGGTTACTTAAGGTCAACGGGGCAGTAACTTAACTGATGCCCCTTGACTCTACATCCATAATATACATTGGTACCATAGTGACATACCCCAGAATTACATTTCCTACACTTCACGCAATGGGGATGAGGTCCAATAAACAAACTCGCCTCACTGACCTAATATTTACCCTTTTTGCATACATCATAAGCATCCCCCTTATCCTTCCTCCAAGCCTTCATAGCGTGAGTAACAATCTCTATGCTGGCTTATTGTGTGGGCCTTTGGAATTTCCCAAGCCTACACCCCTAACACGCTCCTTAGCATACTCACAACACAATGAAAAATGTTCCTTCCTACACATTGGGCAGATCGGAATATATGTACCCAACCTAGGGCATTTGTTCTTCTGGTGCTCCTTCATTCCAAAACAATAACATATTTCAAGAGTCATCCAACAAAAACCCAAGTGGCGCTTCTTACAACTCAAGCATTCTGGCTTATTGGTGCCAACAATCCTCTCTCGTTTCTTAGGTGTTCTCACCAATTGATATGGTGGAGTGGTGACATTATTAGGAACAAGGACACTTCCCCTGGAAATTGGTTCTTTCAATCCCTCCTCACTGCCTCAAACTTGTGGGTAACTCATCTAGAAAATGAGACACGGCGAGGAAACTAGCTTCCTATCTTGAGCTCTATCGCACAATCTAGAGTACCAAAGAAGGGTGTTATTCCTAAATGCCCAAGTAGCTTTCTAATAATAGATGAGGTTGACAATACATCGATAAGAAGGACTCTACTAGACACAGCTCCGAGACATCCTAGGACACTTTAAAACCTTAGGTCTGATACCAAGTTTGTCAAGCCCTGATCTCGAGGAGCATGACCGGCAATCAATCGAGATAACCCGGCTGTGCAAGCCTTCTAGATACTTTCTACTCGACCTTTCCCATGAAAAAAGTGGAGATGTAATCCATTAATTAATCATTGAAATGATTTCATAGACAATACCATTTCATTACCATTAACAACTTCATTTATAATTTCCAAAATATTACAAGTTTCTAGATACAATGAAAAACATGATTGCCAAATACCAAAACTTCTAGTTAAATTCAAAACATCAAGCGACACCCATAACCTGTCTACGGAGCCTCTAAGTAAAACAAAAGAGTAGTATAGAAGTAGCGGTAATAAGGCCTCGACTATACCTCAAAACACAATGTACAACATCAAGCGACATCAAGCCCGGAATATAGTAGGGCTCACCAAAACATGTAGAATAGGGAGTAACTGCTAACGAGCACCAAAATTGTCCGCTGATGAACCACCTGCATCCATTGAAGATGCAACGCCCCCGGCAAAAGGGATGTTATTACATATGGAATAGTACTAGTATGTAAAGATAAATGTCCTCTTTCAAAATAGAATGCCAATATAAGAAAGGGAAAACCATGAAAACAACAAGTGACGATCAATGATATCCAAATGCCAAGTTAAAAAATAATAATATTAAAAATACAAAGATATATATTGTGAAGATGATAATCAAAATATGAAGATTATATTATTTTCAGTTGGGAGATCTTTAGTACCGATATACCACCATGAATTTAGCACGCATGTCACGCCCCGAACCTAGTCCTTGACGTAACACGGCAGCCAGTGCCTAACTATATGCGATCGAGTGAACCAACTGGCTGGCTAAATAAACATGTGATATCATAACATGCTGAATGTGGAAGATAAACTAACACATACTGATATACTAAAAGTCAAATCAATGTGCGGAAATATTAATACAATTCTGAAACATATTTGTAGCCAATATTGCAAAACATTAAATGCTTGTTACTCTGTCTAACTGTTACTCTAGTCAATGAAGCCTCTAATAAAGTACTGAAAACACTGACTGTTTGAAAATACAAAAGACTGTAAGGTAATGATATCTAATGCCATGAAAAAACTGAGATCACCAAATAGCTGGTACGATAATCCTAGCGCTCTAAATCATCAACTTGTATATTATCTGCATCGTGAGATGTAGGCCATAGGCAAAAGGGGCATCAGTACATTTGAATTGCATTGGTATGTAAAGCAACTGAAAGAAAAAATTATAAATGCTGAAACTGAAACTAAGCTAATAACCGAGAATTGATAATTGATAACTGAAATGATAAATATTGAAACTGAAACTGAAATAATCACTGATAACCGATAATTGATAACTAAACTGATAATTGAAATGATAACTGATAACTGAAATGATATCTGATAGTAAGGATTGAATACTCCCTCTTATGAATGATGAACAACTTGTTTATCTGAATATTAAACTACGGCGTCAGGCCAAATATATATATGTGCACAACTACATCCTCGGGCCCATGTATACGTCTACATAACTGCGACCTCAAGCCCAAAGATGCATAAAGCATAAATTGCGGCCTTAGGCCCAAAGATGCATAAAACATAACTGCGGCCTCAGGCCCAAAGATGCGTAAAGCATTAACTGCAACCTCAGACCCAAATACAAATGCTCAACATTCAGGGATTTAAAACCAGGAATTGAGAATCATACTGCAATACATGATAGTGAAATACAAAATCACATTGAGATACATGATATTAAATCATTGGATCACACTGAGTTACATAATACTAGAATACTAAATAAGACTAGACTGAGACATGTATTCTTGAACTGATTATGAACACTGAAACTTCAAATATTTATGGCATACTAAGTAATCTATACTAAGACTCGGGGGCATCAAACCCAAGTATATATTGAATACGCACTGAGCTCACAACGTTTGGAATGACTGTCATGAACGAGTTATGCAGCTAGAGAATAGAAGTTCTACAACTATTGAAGGAACTAAGCTAAACTATATTTCCGAGGCAATTAGTAACGTCGCAAAATAAACGTAGTATAGGAAGAATCATTAACATTCCCAAACATAGAGAGTTAGCGTCACATACCATAACCTCATACTTTTGAGCGTAATACAACATTTGCCAACCCTTTCAACTTTAATCCATATCAATACAAGTCAAAGGGATTCCATATTAGCAATAATACTTATGTTTTGGTCACTTAGGCATTTTCTCAAACACTTGGTGATTATAAAGCTTCATAGTCCTTATTAATGGTGTTTCTACACCCAAAAACCCATTCTCTTGCTCCTAGATAGATTCTAAAGTCTCAAATGGTTATAATCAACACCATTCTCATAACCTATAAGTTAAACAATACCCTTAACCAATAATCAACAATCAACAACCCAAAACTATATTTCGTTCATGCTTTTCTATCAAACCCATCAACTCATATCTCATGAACTAGAGTTTATAATCATTAATCCAATGCTAGAATCAATTTGAGGGTGAGTACATTACCTTTTTGAAGATCAATCCCCTTGAATTCAAGTTCTAGGGTTCCTTCTCTCAACAATGATGTCCCAATCGAATATCTAGTGACATGGAGGGTTTGCCCATGTTAATAAGATGTTAGAAAATTGAAATTAACTAAGAATCATCATTAGAACATACCTTGGATGGTGGAGGGACTTTTGAGGAGTTAGGTTCTTGAGAGCTTCCCTTTCTAAAGCAAGTTTTTGTATTTTGGGATGTGGTGGACGAAGTAAGGCTTTAAAATAACACTCCAAGTGCGCCCCCCGCGCACCTAAAGGCTTGACCATGAACCTAACCATGAAAAATAGTAGTAGTACTGCCACAATTGCGCGGCCGCGGAAGTTACCCTCTGGACGCGCACCTAGGTGCACATGTTGTGCACTACTCTGTAAAACGCACATAACATTTTTCACAGAGATCCATTTGGACTCCAAAATATATCGTTGGAAAGATATTTCAATGGATTACAAATTTACTGTTTTGCATTTTCACAAATTCCTTACATATTTTCACTAAATATTTCTAGAATATGGACCCTTTTTAAACTTTTAATCGATTTTGTCGAATCTTACGCACCTCACTCTCCATCTTGATTATAAAACAACTATTTCCACCCGTACTCATCCCAATATAACTTCACATATCTATTAATACTCATTTAACATGTCCATACCTAATCCAAATTTACGGGGTGTTACATTATCTCCCCATTGGGATCATTCGTCATCAAATAATTATCCTGACTGTAACTTCGGTTAACTCCGGACCTTAAACGAGTCTAGTGGGAACAGGAACTTTCATTAACACTTAAATACTAAACTAAATGAATACATGATTACTGAACTGTTGAGATACTGAACTGAATGACTACTACATTGACTAAATATTGGTCTGCCATGGATACATGAATACTGAACTATTGAATTTGATACATGAATATTGAACTGGCACAAATATTTGATTATTGAACTAACATCAATATCTAAGCACTAAGCTAGCATGAATATATAAGTATTAGATTGACATGAGTATCTAAGTACAAAACTGACATGAGTATCTGAGTACTGGAAACTTGAATGTTATAACATGCCACGTGAAATACTGGTTATACCACCGATAATTCTGGTGGCAACTCCTACTCATAAGCTAATTGACTGATCCTTCGCAATATTCTATATGGCCCAATGTAGCAGAGACTATGCTTCCCCTTCTTTCCAAATCTCATAATGCCTTTCATAGGCAAACCTTTCAGAAACACACAGTCATCAACTTGAAACTGTAGGTCTCTATGCCGCACGTTCGAATAGACCAAATTTTGTCCCAACAACTCCTCTTCACCAACTTTGAACCAGCCAATTGGCGATCTACACCTTCGCCCAAACAGAGTCTCGCGCAGTTCCCTCTTGATACTAGAATGGTAGGACTTATTATTGGAAAACTCAATGATAGGTATGTCATCATGCCAATTATCTTTAATATCAACGACATATCCTCAAGTGTTTGAATAGTGCGCTCTACCTGGCCATCATCCCGAGGATGAAAACTTGTGCCTAATCTTTTCTTAAAGATCATCTAAAAGTTCATTTTAAACTGAGCACCACATTTCGAAATGATGGACAATGGAGTCCCATGCAATCAGACGATTTCTTGAATGTATAACTTGGCGTAATATTCTACTAAACCTGTAGTCTTTACTGGAAAGAAGTGTGCTGACTTGGTAAGTCAATTTACAATCACCCAATCAAATGATGCTTTCAAGATGATAAAGATAATCCTGTTATAAATTCCATATTTACCATCTCCACTCAAAAATATGTGTAAACTATGGTAAAACACTGGCCTTTCTGTTTCTCGACTTTCATTTGCTGATACTTCGGACACTTGGCCACAAAGTCTTTGTTGTTCGCTCTCTCTCTTTTGTGTGTGTGTGTCATTCCACTAATAAATCTCATTGAGATCATGATACATCTTTGGGGAACTTGGGTGGATAGAATACCTAAATTATGGGCTTCTAACATCTTCCTCCTTCAGTAAGTCCATCTATGGTTGGAACACACAATCTATCGTGGTACCTAAAAGTACTATCATCTCCCCCTTTTTTAAAATCCATCATCTTATACCTGTGAATCCCCTCTTTCAGCTACAACAAGTTGGGATCATCAAACTATTTCTCGTTTACTTCGGGTACTAAGGAGGAACAATTCAAATTCTAAACAACAACTCTACTATCATTGGAGTGCGCAAATTGAACTCCTAGCTAGGCTAAGGGGTGAACTTCTTTCTAGTTCTCTTATCTACCTCAATCACGAGTTATACTTCCCACACTTGATTAAACACTTATAGTATAATTGCGAAATAAGTCTTTGACATGCACTCTAAATTTGAGAGTCTTGTGCAATGACACTACCCTCATAACACATAAATAAGCATGATTTTATAACTTTTTTGTGATCACTTATCATCAATAACTAAGCTCGGTGATCATTCTACTTACTTTGTGTTTCTTACACATGCTGGACATATTCCTTGTGATAATTATACAATTTTCCCTCATTACCGAACTAATTTTCTTTTTCATATCCCATGCTAATTATTCGGGTTTCAAATATCTAATTGGACTTACTGAAAATTTTCACATCACCCTTTATACCAAAGGTCTTATACTTGCGGATCCTTCTCTTTTTGTTGGGATCAACTTTCCTTATTTTCTGCAATTCTTTGCACTCTACATCAATGACGACTCATCTTCCAACTTACTTATGAGAAATCTTTCTTACTAGTAAAAACTAAATTATTCATTTAACGGAAAGCTAATGTGTTCACAACTATCATACACAATCATAATAATTTAACTCTGCTCACACTGTTAATCCTGAAGAAACCACATTTCAATAATTCCTAAAGGCTATTCTTCTATAGTTTGCTCTCTCGTTGCTAGCTAATTTTTTTCCCACTGCCACTGTACTTCAGGTTTAACTTAAACTTTTCGGGTTCTAACATGGGTTCGGTGTTTCAAACTGTTACCTACTCACTAGTGTTAACTTTACTAAGTAAATCAAATTGTACTCCTACTAGCTCCGCTGAAGTTGCTAATTTGTTGTATCTAGTCAAAACTTACTTACTATCCTTTTACTAACCAACTACTAGCATCATATTTTCTTCTCCTGCTTTGAATAACTAAAGTGAAGCATAAGTTTACTCCTAACATCCCTCATCATCTGACCATATTCTTTTGCCGCACACTATCATTATTTTTGAACTATGTACATGGATCATACTTAGGGAAATTTCAATTGTCTTAAACAAAATTGGAATATCTAACCCCTAATTTTCTATATACTTCAAAATCATATCAGATTATAAACATTTGGGGTAACACATAGTCACATAACATAAGGAGAATTGTCATATCCTTTATCTCACAATAATACCTAATTCTTATAGAGAATGTAACGACCCGAACCGTCGTTTCCTGTATTTTCGTCCCGTATTCACCGTTAAATGCTTATTCGTGTTTCAATATGCGTACTTGGTGAATTTGAGTCAATTCGGATCGAGTTTGGTATGAAATGAGACAATTAGTCTCTTTAAGGAAGAATTAGTTTGGAAAAGTCAACCGGACGTTGACTTGTGAGTTACAGTGCTCAGAATTGAATTCCGATGATTTGGTTAGTTTCGGGGGATGATTTAAGGCGTAGGAGCACAATCGGAATTAATCTTGGAGGTTCGGTGAAGAAATTAGCTCATTTTGGCGAAGTTAGTATTTTGGTGATTTCCGGTTGGTAGGTGAAATTTTGATCCGACGTTCGGAATGGAGTTCCGAGAATTTTTGTAGCTTCGTTATGCCATTTTGGATATGTGTGCAAAATTTCAAGTCATTCGGACATATTTTGGTCGATTTTTGATCGAAAGCGCGTTTTGGAAGTTTTAAAGGAACTTAGACTTGAATTCGGTGTAATTCGATAATTTTGGTATTAGTCGAGGTGTTTTGATAATTGGAACAAGTTTGAATAATATTATAAGATGTATTGGTATTTTTGGTTGAGGTCCCGAGGACCTCGGGATGATTTCGGATGGCTAACGGGAACTTTTGAAGTTCGAAATTTCATAATAGACGAAAGTTGTAAATGAGTGCGCACAAGGCCTCACTTTGAACAATAATATCTCTCGTTATATAAGGAGTTGTGTGAGCTACAACCTATTAAATTAAATCCCTTTGAGTCTAGTTTCCAACGCAACAAACCGTTCATTATTTGGAATTGTATACAGGAAGTTATGACCATTTCACGGGTCAGGTGTCAGAGCGCGGGAAGTATCGCGCGAAGTCACGCATTTCGCGCGTCTGAGGCAGAATGCTCAGCAAAACGCGCGAACTACGTGACTGAAGGTTTTTAAGTACTCTAAAGACTGGAAATGAGAGGAATTGAGTCATTCTCAAGCCTAGGGCTTCCCCAACACCCCTAATTCGACCAAGGCACCCAATTGCACTCCTAAGGCAAGATTTTTGGAGTATTTTGAGTTGATTACTACTCCCAAACACCTATATTAACATGGATTTATCTTAAAAATTCATAGATTTTCAAGAAATTCCTTCAAGAACTCAAAGAAGGGTTTTGCAAGATTTCTTCCAAAAGGTAAATCCTACACCTTAGACTCACATATATGGATATATTATGGAAATATGAGTATGAGTCAAGTATTACAACTTATTGTATGGTGGTTGGAAGCCATAAATTCCCTATTTAAATACATGAACATGGTAGGGATTTAGAGGTGTTTATTTGATGGAATTTTTGTTGGTTTGGGTGTGAATGGTTGATCACACATGTGATGTTAGGAGTATAAATTATTAAAGAATAATAGTGTGATGAATTGTTGGTTAATGGTGATAGTTGGAGGAACCAATGCTATAGTTAAGAGGTGTAAATATTTATAACTACAAGATGTTTGATAATATGCCTAAATGGCATAATTTATGGGATCTAGTACTAATATTGGCCATATTGAGTGTTATATGGTAGATTGAAGTTACATAACTGTATGGAATCATTATAGTATCATTAAGGGGCGAATTTTAGATATGTATGGTTAAAACCCTGTCTTTTAGAAATCGAACTTCATCGAGGTTTGTGTGATTTTTGGCAGATTCGTCACACGAGGAGGCCAATTAGAGAGGCAAGGGCATAGCGAGCTAGAGGTGAGTAATAGATGTAAATGCTGTTCTGAGGGTTTGAAACCCCGGACTTTCACATCGTAACGCTATATTGAGGCGTGACACGCACTCCATGGCGAGTGCGGGGTCGGATACTACTGGGGATTGTGACTTGGTCCACCCCGTGTGATGTTTATACTATACTGGTGATTGATACACATACTTCATTGATATTACTGGGCTTGATGCCATGTTTGGGGCCTTGTGCCGATTTGTAAAATCCTTCGAGGATTGATATTACTGCTTAGCATGATTTGCATATCATTTAATTTCAGTCCAAGGTTTTAAATGTTGTTTTGTAAACTCAGCCATAATTCTAAGTGTTGAAAACTTAAATGATATTTTTAAATGTATTCCGGGCTGGGAACTTCTGTTTTGTAAATGCCCAAGGGGCTTATTATATTATTTTCTGGACTGATTATAAAGTGACTTGAAACAGTGGTAACAATGACACTGTGTGATATACTTGAAACAGTGGTAACAATGACACTGTGTGATATACTTGAAATAGTGGTAACAATGACACTGGATGATATACTTGAACAGTGGCAACAATGGCACTGTATGATATAAATTGGTCAGGTAACAATGGCTGACCGGTCAGGTAACAATGACTGACCAAGATATTGCGCTTGGGCTGTAGTAGCCCCTCCGGAGTCTGTACACACCCCCAGTGAGCGCCGTCGACGATAAATAAATAGGGATGGCTCGGGCTGCACGCCGCAGTGGGTACGAGAATGTACCATCGTATGCATTGCATTGTATTCATGTATTTGTATCTATACTATTGTTTAGCTGCTCAGTTCCATATGTTGCTGCATATTTGGATTTTAGCTTACTTTGTGTATTTACTGGGTTTTCTTATCTTCGGACTGTAGTTACTTTTATTACTCACTGGGTCGGAGTACTCACATTACTCCCTGCACCATGTGTGCAGATACAGGCAGAGCTGAGTTCGCTCCTGAGTGCTGATTCTTTCCAGGCCAGGCGGTGACTAGGAGTAACGAGGTAGCTGTTGACGTCCGCAACCCCGTTTTCTCCCTTATCTTTGTTATTTATGATAATTTCAGACTTTGTAAAATATTAGTAAACTCGGTAGTAGCTCATGACTTGTGACACCCTGATTTCGGGCTGAGTTAGGATGGTTTTCCTTGTTCTATCACGTTTATTTCGCATTTAAGATTATATTGCCCATGATTTAGACTTATTCCTGCTAAGTTATTATAAAGAGATGTAATGTTTTGTTGATTGGCTGGCCTTGTCCTCACGAGAGGCGCCATCATGACCGGGTTGGGATTTTGGGTCGTGACAAGTTGGTATTAGAGCCTAGGTTACTTGGTCTCACGAGTCATGAGCCGGTTTAGTAGAGTCTCGCGGATCTCTACAGAGACGTCTGTATTTATCCTTGAGAGGATGCAGAACCTTTAGGAAAAACTTCATATTCTTGAATTCTTATCGTGCGTCCTTGATTTAGCTTGAAAAAGTAACTTTTACAGTTCCTCCACATATTCGTATGCGCGAACGAATGCTCAGTATTAGATGTGCCTTGATGGCTTGTAATTCCCCGATAGATGGGCGAGGTGTAGTCTCTGTGAGTTTAATGTTAGGCTAGTCGGGAGGACTTGAGGCCGGATCATTGCCTATGGCTTGAGCACCGGGGTGCTGATTATGTGAGCATGTGTTTTGAACTTATATGTTCGGTATTATCCCTATTAGTGGGAATGATGGATGGATAGCTACGTGATGAGTATGTTACAACTGCGAGATGTATCTATATGACTTGGAAGTGACGATGGAGACCTGTTGGATGATAGGTGGACTATTAAGTGTTTGATTTTTCATTGTGATGCTTTGTCAAGTTGTGGATGTGTTGTTAGGATGGTTTTGGTGATTCTCTGGCAGGTGGATAGGCCCAATTACAAAGGAAACTCTGTCGAAATTTTTAAAAAATTTGGGACTTAGTAAAAAAAAAATTGTCGCCTAATAGTGGGCTTAACTGTTGTGTGAGTGAATGAAGGAGTGAGTTTAATCTCACCATGGTATTACGGCAGCAATAGTGTATATGTGTTGTGATCTATGGCTTCGAGCCAAGTTGGGGAGTTTGCTATTGATTAGATAATTGTGCGGTCATGTGCTATGTTGGTTCCGGTTCGAGGCATGCTGGCAAATCAGCTCTGGTTACGGAAATTGGTCCGAAGATGGCACGAGTGAGGGAAAACTTGGACAAAGGCTACATGGTGCTTTATAGATGTGTGAGAATCACAGTATATCTTAAGCTGTCGTTGGTAAAGAATGCTCGGTGCATGGAGCAGGAAGATGTTTGCTAATGAGGCACGTGTGGTTATGTTCCTTGGATCAGGTGAATTGCATTTTGAATAAGAGTAAATGACTTGAGAGAATGGTTCTAATGTGTTCGAAAGTCGTGTAATAGTGGCTTTGAGCTAAGTGGGAGAGTCCCACCGCTTACGATTGGGTTGCATGGTTAATTACCTGTGTGAATTCTAGTTATTAGCGTATTGATGGGTTATTGCGGCTACGGAAAAGGACCATGAGTGGTAATTTGAGTAAATGAATTGTTGAATGCATGTTATGGTTAGCCTTATTGGCTCATGTTCAGACCTGAGGGAAGATTCATGATTTATGCCTCGTATAGGTGCAGGCTTCGAGGGAAGTGATCCCGATGGGTGCTTCATAGAGAGGGTATTCATATGTTATAAAATTCAGTGGAGTGGTTGCATTAGGGGCCTAGTCGGAGCGGGTGGCTCTCAGTAACAGTCCTCATGAATTCAAAGGGCAAAGTGTGGTGCCTAATGATGTCGACATTATAGATACAGATAAGAATCAAGCTTTGTAGAAGCTTATGAGAAGGTGCCCAAAATGTTCTATAATAATTTGACTTGCGGTGTAGCATTTGAGAGATATGAAATGGTTCGTAGGATTTGAGACAGCATGGTCTCGTGATTCAAGGTCACTCCGAAGGAGTGCAGATGGAGTATGTTAGGTGTTGAATGGACAAGTATTATTTCCAAGGCAATTAAGGGAAAATTGGAAGGAGGTAGGTTGATTATCCATAGTTGAATTGGCATATTGGTGTCAGTGATCAGTTCCTTCAGCGTGAGCAAGTTATGCAAGTGATTTGTGGCGGTACGTGTGAGGCTTGTCGGCCACCGTAATTGATTTTGTTCAGAAGCATTCTTCTGTTATGGCTTGTTATGTGGAGGCAAATCCCGGAAGGGTTATGGTGGCTTGGACCACTACTTAGATATTGGCATATTCGACGGTTATGAGAATTCACCTGTATGTTGCTATAGTTCTCCCGAAGTAAGTTAAATGGAAAGCCTTATGTGATGAAATATTAGCCTATCGGCGGTTCCAGAGTTGTGATGGAAATCATGTCTATCGTATATCGGCACGTGAGGTGCAGTGAGTGGTATGGAATTTGAAGTAAGGACCAAGGTCGCAGTTTGGTCAATGACTATGATGTCACAAGCTCGGATGAGCAGGAAAGGAGTTCCAGTGTTTTGAGTAAGATGGGTATTGATGTCAGTATCACCTGAGACCGGTGTTCTGTGAGAAAGGCTTTGCATCCTGGTTAGGGATTCTTGATCACTTTTCAGCGTTAGTGCAGCCGGTGGTTTGAATGTGCGAACCCGTTAATTATTTCAGAAGATGGTGGGAGTTTGTCCCACAGGAAGATTGTATAAGTGTGACATGTAGTCACTTGATTGATTAGAGATGTAAAGCAAGTATGAAGTTTGTGTTGGTGTCGTTAAATTAAAGATTCATGCCTGGAGGGCACTTGACATATTGGGTTGTGAACTGGGGAGGATTACCCCGATTGTGATGGTTGTTCTTATGTGTTATGAGAAAAATGGGAGTTATTATGGACCTTTGAAAGGTTATCAGACTAGTTCAGTGTGATCAGAATCGGCTTGAAGTCGATGGATAGATTTAATGTGAATAATGGCTCTATATCAGGCCAAATGTGTGCATTTTAGTAACGCGGTCCTCATGGAGGAGTAGTTAGGTTGATGTTTCATTGTCAGATATTTCGCGTAGTGATACATTGCGCTGTGTGAGTTCTGAGACGACTTGAGAAATTGCTATGTGTTGAGAATCTGTGTAGGAATGACGTTATATGAGCATCTTGTCTCTTGAAATTCAGATTGTACATCGCACCTCAGTTGTGCTTGAGTTTTGTAGCTTACAACGCTATATGTCCCTCAGAGATATTATTATGCACTTAGCATGCTTACGACCGATACTCGGTATATTTTTGTAATGAGCAAATTTGGCTCGATGTGCATCTCCTTATGTGAGATCTATGTATGGATCGGGTGGCACGCCGCCATGGGTATGTTATCTGGATCGGGTTGCACGCCGCAACAGTGTGATGTTGAGTATAGGTTTCTATATGCTATTTTGTATGCCTTGCTTCCTGTTTTCTAAAGAAAGTCTGTATTAGTGTGTGAGATTGGTAATTCCTTCCAGAGTTTGTTTTCCTTGTGTACCGCGTTCGAATTGGTATCTTATTGGCATATTGAGGCATCATATGCGACTTTTGATTATGTCTGGGGTGGCTTATTGCCTGAGCAGTTCGTACCGGGTGAGACAAGATCATTGAATTTGAGATTAGTGCAATCTGAGTATATGAAGTAAATTAAGGAGCTAAGACCATGATTTTGCTCAAAATGAGGTGATAGTTCTTGCCAGGAGTATAGAACCAACGAATCGTTGTCTCGACAATGGTCATGAATTTATGCATACCTCATCCGTCATGTCAATATTGTAAGAGTTAGACCAATACCTATGTACATCATGCAGAACATGAGATGTGTAGCGATTTTCTTCTAGGTGATTAAAAAAAATGTTACTATAATTGCTAGAGGAGAAATGGCCTCATGAATGGTTGATCTGAGCAATGGTTATGATTTATTGCGTGTTTCAATTATCATTGGCAGTATATGAGAGTGTTGGAATGAGACATTGGCTAATAAGAGATTTCTATGGGTATTTGGTTGTTGTGGGCAACTGCTGTGAATGGAAGTTATTGCTGCATTTGTTTGAGTTATTGGTATATCATACAATTGCACCTAAGGTTGGAGGCATGGTCTATTACAGCTGGTTCAAACTTATTCTCAATGTAGGTGTGAGGTTCTGATCTTGTGTATGATTCCGAAAAGGTGAAATGTGGCTCTATGATTTATGGGCTAGACTAGATTGTGTGATCTTGGTTACAACGCATTATCGGACCCATGTGAGATAGGGTGACGTGGGATCATCTCCGGGTTTATGCTTGATAAGGTCATTCAGCTTTTGGTTGGCTTCTAGGACAACTCTGGGTACACTCGAGGACGAACGTTTGTTTTAGTTGGGGAGAATGTAACGACCCGAACCGTCGTTTCCTGTATTTTCGTCCCGTATTCACCGTTAAATGCTTATTCATGTTTCAATATGTGTACTTGGTGAATTTGAGTCAATTCGGATCGAGTTTGGTATGAAATGGGACAATTAGTCTCTTTAAGGAAGAATTAGTTTGGAAAAGTCAACCGGACGTTGACTTGTGAGTTACAGTGCTCGGAATTGAATTCCGATGATTTGGTTAGTTTCGGGGGATGATTTAAGGCCTAGGAGCACAATCGGAATTAATCTTGGAGGTTCGGTGAAGAAATTAGCTCATTTTGGCGAAGTTAGTATTATGGCGATTTCCGGTTGGTAGGTGAAATTTTGATCCGACGTTCGGAATGGAGTTCCGAGAATTTTTGTAGCTTCGTTATGCCATTTTGGATATGTGTGCAAAATTTCAAGTCATTCGGACATATTTTGGTCGATTTTTGATCGAAAGCGCGTTTTGGAAGTTTTAAAGGAACTTAGACTTGAATTCGGTGTAATTCGATAATTTTGGTATTAGTCGAGGTGTTTTGATAATTGGAACAAGTTTGAATAATATTATAAGATGTATTGGTATTTTTGGTTGAGGTCCCGAGGACCTCGGGATGATTTCGGATGGCTAACGGGAACTTTTGAAGTTCGAAATTTCATAATAGACGAAAGTTGTAAATGAGTGCGCACAAGGCCTCACTTTGAACAATAATATCTCTCGTTATATAAGGAGTTGTGTGAGCTACAACCTATTAAATTAAATCCCTTTGAGTCTAGTTTCCAACGCAACAAACCGTTCGTTATTTGGAAGTGTATACAGGAAGTTATGACCATTTCACGGGTCAGGTGTCAGAGCGCGGGAAGTATCGCGCGAAGTCACGCATTTCGCGCGTCTGAGGCAGAATGCTCAGCAAAACGCGCGAACTACGTGACTGAAGGTTTTTAAGTACTCTAAAGACCGAAAATGAGAGGAATTGAGTCATTCTCAAGCCTAGCGCTTCCCCAACACCCCTAATTCGACCAAGGCACCCAATTGCACTCCTAAGGTAAGATTTTTGGAGTATTTTGAGTTGATTACTACTCCCAAACACTTATATTAACATGGATTGATGTTAAAAATTCTTAGATTTTCAAGAAATTCCTTCAAGAACTCAAAGAAGGGTTTTGCAAGATTTCTTCCAAAAGGTAAATCCTACACCTTAGACTCACATATATGGATATATTATGGAAATATGAGTATGAGTCAAGTATTACAACTTATTGTATGGTTGTTGGAAGCCATAAATTCCCTATTTAAATACATGAACATGGTAGGGATTTAGAGGTGTTTATTTGATGGAATTTTTGTTGGTTTGGGTGTGAATGGTTGATCACACATGTGATGTTAGGAGTATAAATTATTAAAGAATAATAGTGTGATGAATTGTTGGTTAATGGTGATAGTTGAAGGAACCAATGCTATAGTTAAGAGGTGTAAATATTTATAACTACAAGATGTTTGATAATATGCCTAAATGGCATAATTTATGGGATCTAGTACTAATATTGGCCATATTGAGTGTTATATGGTAGATTGAAGTTACATAACTGTATGGAATCATTATAGTATCATTAAAGGGCGAATTTCAGATATGTATGGTTAAAACCCTGTCTTTTAGAAATCGAACTTCATCGAGGTTTGTGTGATTTTTGGCAGATTCGTCACACGAGGAGGCCAATTAGAGAGGCAAGGGCATAGCGAGCTAGAGGTGAGTAATAGATGTAAATAGTATTCTGAGGGTTTGAAACCCCGGACTTTCACATCGTAACGCTATATTGAGGCGTGACACGCACTCCATGGCGAGTGCGGGGTCGGATACTACTGGGGATTGTGACTTGGTCCACCTCGTGTGATATTTATACTATACTGGTGATTGATACACATACTTCATTGATATTACTGGGCTTGATGCCATGTTTGGGGCCTTGTGCCGATTTGTAAAATCCTTCGAGGTTGATATTACTGCTTAGCATGATTTGCATATCATTTAATTTCAGTCCAAGGTTTTAAATGTTGTTTTGTAAACTCAGCCATAATTCTAAGTGTTGAAAACTTAAATGATATTTTTAAAGGTATTCCGGGCTGGGAACTTCTATTTTGTAAATGCCCAAGGGGCTTATTATAATATTTTCTGGACTGATTATA
This sequence comes from Nicotiana tabacum, assembly GCF_000715075.1. Lineage (NCBI taxonomy): Eukaryota > Viridiplantae > Streptophyta > Magnoliopsida > Solanales > Solanaceae > Nicotiana > Nicotiana tabacum. The sequence continues at coordinate 72,053,607 of NC_134085.1, forward strand.
AAGTAACTTGAAACAGTGGTAACAATGACACTGTGTGATATACTTGATACTGTGGTAACAATGACACTGTGTGATATACTTGAAATAGTGGTAACAATGACACTGGATGATATACTTGAACAGTGGTAACAATGGCACTGTATGATATAAATTGGTCAGGTAACAATGGCTGACTGGTCAGGTAACAATGACTGACCAAGATATTGCGCTTGGGCTGTAGGAGCCCCTCCGGAGTCTGTACACACCCCCAGTGAGCGCCGTCGACGATAAATAAATAGGGATGGCTCGGGCTGCATGCCGCAGTGGGTACGGGAATGTACCATCATATGCATTGCATTGTATTAATGTATTTGTATCTATACTATTGTTTAGCTGCTCAGTTCCATATGTTGCTGCATATTTGGATTTTAGCTTACTTTGTGTATTTACTGGATTTTCTTATCTTCGGACTGTAGTTACTTTTATTACTCACTAGGTCGGAGTACTCACATTACTCCCTGCACCATGTGTGCAGATACAGGCAGAGCTGAGTTCGCTCCTGAGTGCTGATTCTTTCCAGGCCAGGCGGTGACTAGGAGTAACGAGGTAGTTGTTGACGTCCGCAACCCCGTTTTCTCCCTTATCTTTGTTATTTATGATAATTTCAGACTTTGTAAAATATTAGTAAACTCGGTAGTAGCTCATGACTTGTGACACCCCGATTTCGGGCTGAGTTGGGATGGTTTTCCTTGTTCTATCACGTTTATTTCGCATTTAAGATTATATTGCCCATGATTTAGACTTATTCCTGCTAAGTAATTATAAAGAGAGGTACTATTTTGTTGATTGGCTGGCCTTGTCCTCACGAGAGGCGCCATCACGACCGGGTTGGGATTTTGGGTCGTGACACTTACTAACGTGGTACTTTCTAGTTCTTATATAAATAAATCTAAACAACTTAAAATCATTCCCTGAAATTCAATATCGGTTGCTATATGTTATCTTTTTTGTACACCATATCTTCTTAGTCATATACATGAATTGTACGAAACACACGCCTTTGGTATATCAAATGTTTCTGAATACTAGGTGTTTTTCCTTTAGGCTCTTTTCTGTCCAAAATTATAATGACCATTTGGATGCTTGTTGCGGTCTAATTCTTAACTTGTTGAACTATCATCATCCAACCTGTAACCCCATTTCCATCAATAAAAATGAAATTGTTTTGTGAGGTAAAATACATACGGATACACTACCACATACAAACATGTCCTTCAGAGTATATCATTATCTGATAAATCACTTTCTGCACTATCCGACTAGACTTGAGTAATAATCTGGACCCATAACATGCAATGATTTTGTTATATCTGTTACTTACCTTTTCTTTTAGCACCCATAGGCATCATTGTATACTCACAAGTCATTAGAATTTGGATACACTGAAAATTGGAGATCTGGTAACTTAATAATGAATAACTCGCATACTGAATAACCATAAACCTGCTAAATGAAAGATTGTGTAACTGGTAACTAAGGTAAATTGATGACCATAAAATGTAATAACTGCTTTCGTACTTTCTGGTAAGGTTATGCTCTGATATGTGCTACTATCCATTGAATCCCACTTCCAACATCCTCTCAAGTTTCATTTTTTACAAACATGTACTCCATAATTATACCCCAATGGGAAATCAACCACTCTAGAACCTTGGATTTTTCTTGCCCATCGCTTGGGTATTTGATACGTCTGGAATTCGATAGGAAGAGAAGGTTACCTATTGCTCTGAGCTTCATGGCATGATCTAGAGTAGAAAGAAATAAGACAATCCTAGATGTCTTGGTAGTTAACCGTTTATATGAGTGACCGACACATACATATAAAGGAAAGTCCACTGGACACGACTTTATAGACTCCTAGGAAACTTGAACCTAGGGCTGTGATACAAAGCTTTGTCACGCCCCGAACTTGGGCTTGGATGTAACACGACACCTGGTGCTTGACTACATGCAACCGAGCGAACCAACTGGCTGGATGAATCAACATATGATATCATAACATACTAAATGCGGAAGATAAACTAAAACATGTTGATATACTAAAAGTCAAATCAATGTGCGGAAATACTAATACAATTCTGAAACATATTTGTAGATAACATTGCAAAACATGAAATGCTTATGACTCTATCTGACTATTACTCTAGTCTATGAAGCATCTAATGAAGTACTGAAAACAATGACTGTCTGAAAATACCGAAGACTGTAAGGTAATGATAGTGCCCCGAAAGAACTGGGGATCACCAAATAGCTGGTACGGGAATCCTAGCATTCTGAATCGTCAACCTGTAAGTTACCTGCATTGTGAGACGCAGGCCCCGGAAAAAGGAACGTCAGTACATTTGAATTGCACTGGTATGTAATGCAACTGAAAGAAAGAATTATAAATGCTGAAACTGAAACTAAGCTGATCATTGAGAATTGATAATTGATAATTTAAATGATAACTATTTAATTTGAAACTGAAATGATCACTGATAACCGATAACTGATAACTAAAATGATAACTGATAGTAAAGATATGAATACTCCCTCTTCTGAATGATGAACAATCTATTTATCTGAATATTAAACTGCGACCTCAAGCCCAATATATATATATATTTATCTATGTGTGTGCACAATTGCAGCCTCGGGCCCAAGTATATGTATACATAACTTCGGCTTTAGGACCAAAGATACATAAAGTATAAACTTTGGACTCAAGCCTAAAGATGTATAAAGCATAAGTTGCGGCCTCAGGCCCAAAGATGCATAAAGCATTAATTGCGGCCTCAGGCACAAATACATGTACTCAATATTCAGGGATTTAAAATGAAGAACTGAAAATCATATTGCAATACATGATAGTAAAATACTGAATCACACTGAGTTACATAATACTAGAATACTAAATAAGATTAGATTGAGAAATGTATTCTTGAACTGATTATGAACACTGAAACTTCAACTGTTTATAGCATACTGAGTAATCTATACTAAGACTCGGGGGCATCTAACCCAAGTCTATATTGAATACGCACTGAGCTCATAACGTTCAGAATGAAAGTCATGAACGAGGTATGAATCTAGAGAATAGAAGTTCTACAACTATTGAAAGAACTACGCTAAACCACGTTTCTGAGGCAATTAATAATGTCGTAAAAGAAACGTAGTGTAGGGAGAATCATTAACATTCCCAAACATAGAGAGTTATCCTCACATACCTTAATTTCCTGCTCTTTAGCGTAATACAATATTTGCCAACCCTTTCAACTTTAATCTATATCAATATAAGTCAAAAGGATTCCATATTGGCAATAATACTCATGTTTTGGTCACTTAGGCATTTTCTCAAACACTTGGTGAGAATAAAGCTTCATAGTCCTTATTAATGGTGTCTCTACACCCAATAACCCATTCTCTTGCTCCTAGATAAATTCTAATGTCTCAAATGGTTATAATCAACATCATTCTTCATCACCCATACGGTAAACACCACCCTTAACCAAAAATAAAAAATCAACAACCCAACCCTATAGCCCATTCATGCTTTTCTATCAAACCCATCAAGTCATATCTGATGAACTAGAATCAATTAAAGGGCGAATACATCACCTTTTTGAAGTTCAATCCCCTTGAATTCGAGTTCCAGGGTTCCTTCTCTTAACAATGTTGTGCCAAACGAATATCTAATGATATGAAGGGTTTACCCCTATTAATAAGATGCCGAGAAATTGAAATTAACTTAGAATCATCATTAGAACTTACCTTGGATGGTGAAGGGACTTTTGAGGAGTTATGTTATTGAGGGCTTCCCTTTCTAGAGCAAGTTTTTGTGTTTTGGGGTATGGGGGACGAAGTAGGGATTTTAAATGACCCTCCAATTCCTCCCCCATGCACTTGAATGCCTGACCGCGCACCCGACTGCACAAAATGGCAGTAGCATTGCCACAAGTGCGCGGCCGCGCAAGTGACCATCTGGGTGCGCACCTAGGCACGCATATTGTGCACTGCTCTACTAAACGCACATAACGTTTTGCACAGATATTTGTTTGGGCTTCGCAATATATCGTTGGAAAGCTATTTAAAAGGACTGCAACTTTTATGTTTTGGGTTTTCCCATGTTCATTACCTATTGTTGCTAAATCCTACTAGAAGATGTTTTTTTTGTAAACTTAGTCGATTTTATCAAATCTTATGTACCTCACTCTCCATCTTGATTCTGAAATAACTATTTCCACCCGTACTCATCCCAATAGAACTTCACATGTTTGTTACTACTCATTTAACACATCCATACTTAAGCTAAATTTATGGGGTGATACAACGAAGTCCGATTACGGCCGGATTTGCTAGGCCATCTTACACAAAGACATAAATCACAATCTCAATCATTAACTCAATCACAATCCAAGCACAATTACCACCAAGTGTGCGACATATGCGTCCGATCTCAAATCGATCGGCTAGGCTATCTCACCACAATGCTGTGTGGATCGACATCACTCTTTTCTAGCAATCATCTCATCCCAATTAAGGAAAATAATCTCATCACATCAATCTCATCCCAAATAAGGAGAATGATCACAATCCATTCTTACACAGGCACGTGTAGTTTCAGGGTTAGGTTATTTCCTACCCTTCCTTGGTGACTAAAGATACTGCCAAAAATATTTTTGCTTTGCATACAAAGGAAATAGAAATACATATACATAAACCTGATAACCCTTCACACCATTTATATCCTCATTGGTACTTTCAACTACTTACAACATCATTATTCCATTGGTTCTCTTGGCCATACATATGATTCTTCTTTCATGGAACAATGGCCGTATTTCATATTCCGTACTTTCATTTCTTTACTTTCAAGGATCATCATTATAAACATAAACATATAGAATATTCCGAAAATCACAACTTTAAGTTCATTAGAAATGAAGACTTTAAACACAATGGATTTCTTTCCAAGAAATGGAGTAAAATTATGGGAAATTGAAGCACGAGGTCAAATCATAAACGAGTAACACACCATTTATTCTTGAAATACCTTTTCCTAAAAGGGAAATACCCGATTTCAACTCATAAATATGTAAGAACTCAAAACACATTAGAAATACTGACAAAGCATAGCATTAGCTAAAACAGCCACATTTGGGCATGTCTTGTGTACATATGCTTTTAGGCAAATCTATTATCTAAGTCCATTTTAAACATTTGAATCAAGGTTCATTTCAAAACCTTTCTCGTATCATTTTATTTCATTGGCACCATTGGCCACAAGTATAAATTTCATTGTTGGCATGGTGGCCACACTTTATATCTCCAACTCACTTCTTTCACTTTCAAGCATCTTTACTGATTATCAACAATATGGGCATTCGAAATCAAGGCCTTAAGTATATATATGAGCAATAGACATTTTTGACGCATTAAGTATTCTGTCCATGTTACGTATAATGGACTTTCAGTTGAAACATGAATACAAGTTATAATGCTTTAACACATAAAACATACTTGAACACATTCCCGAAGGATATCATGATGAGATAGGAGTAATTAAAACACATTTTGAGTACATACATCTTTCAACACTTTGCTTACTCGGGATAATCGAATTTATTCGGAACAACTCGAAACATGGGAATTAGGAACCCGAGCCAGGGAACACCATGTAATTTAATTTTAAGATAGAAGTTTTAGCCAACATGCTTGAAATTCTCCCCTTAATAATACTACGATGGTCCATGATGTCGCCAAAACTCACACCACAAATATAGGTAGTGAGGCGGTCGATGAAATAAAAAAACCCTATGCAAGTCGGAGTCGAATCCACAAGGAGTTAGAATTGGGATTAGGTATATATTTAGTGTAATTGTATGATGTGCCTCAAATTACACTTCCACATTCTTGTTTGTTGTTTTTGCTTCTATTTTAAGCTATTGATTGTAATTATAAAACTAGAATACAATATTTTGGGTTTTGGTTGCTTTTCAAATGACAAATGATCTAGGGTCATGACTTCCACCTAGGTGGTTACATAATGGGTTGTAAACTCTAGGACAAGTTTGATTGGTCGGGGTTGTAATATAGCAATCACATGCAATTACCCACTCTATACCTCTCGGTAGTTTGAGTAATTTTGCCCAATTTGGCCTTCTCAAGTCCAAATGGATATTGCACAAAACAAGTGATATATGCTCAAGTCGGGTCTTACTATCTCTAGATTTGACCCTTTAATTGGGCTATCAATTTCTTGAGTTCACCACAATTTGTTGTTAGCCAAGTTTTCCTAGACTTAGTCTCTCTTTATCATGTAGAGACTAAGTCAATTAGGCATGATCAATGTTTGCAATCATTAATTCTTGAATTCAAGCAAGAACTAGGCTAAATATCACTAACCCAACCACAAACAAGTCCTAAATCAAACACCCATTAAGTGCCCACACTAGGGTTGGTCCACAATCCTAGCTAAAAATTTAGCTACTCATGAAAATGAAGAAATTAAGATAGAATGCATAATAATTGATTAGGGTAAAGAAAATCTAATGTTAAAAAGCTAGTATAGTACAATATTACTCAGAAAAATAAATCAAAAACGGCTCAGGTTCTCTACACTGATACGACTTAACCTAAAAATGACAAAAAGTTCTATTTATACTAAGTTGAAAATATCTGACAAAATTGCCCCTGCGGAGGTTGTGCGACCACAAAATTATGTGTGTTGTCCGCACTTTGATCTTGAATGGTCAACTGGGCTCCTGTAGTCGCATAAAAGTGGGATGCAACCGCACTTCATTTGATTGTATGGATCGTACAATTCTTAGTGCGGCCACACACTTAAACTTGGACCGGAACATGGCTCTCTAATTATTCTCTTATGATGGCCGCATAATTGTGAGTGCGGCCGTACTTGTCATCCTGTGGCCGCACAATTATGGTGCGGTCTGCATATCTTCAGCCTTCCCTAAAACCAACACTCTAAATCTCATCTTCTATGGCTGCACTATAATTGTGCTGTCTGCATACTCTGAAGGATATCTAACAATGCTCTTTCATTGTTTGCGGTTGCACACAATATTGTGCAGTCCGCACTGTAGGCCTTTTTGCCTTGTTTTGGTTCTTGTCCAATTTTGACTCCTTTATGAGTTGATTTTTACTGTTTTGGATCATATACCAATATTCCTCCACCAAAGCACATTTCATTAGTTCTCGGGAATACCTTTAAGCATTTTTGAGCTAAAACGCAAGTAAAAGAGAGAAAATAAGCGGTCAAAATCCATACTTATCAACTCCCCCAAACTTAAGCTTTTGCTTGTCCTCAAGCAATTAAGGCAATTCCCACCTCCACTAGAAAAAGGGATATTTTAACTAGCCTAAGGTGAATCAATCACTCATCAATTGCGACAAACAATTACCCACAACACGTAGGAATTATCAACAATGCAATGATTAGACTTTTTGAGTACAATAGTTCTAATGTGACACTAGAGCATCAAGAGTTGACTTTATTCATTAAGAAAGCTCGCTCTTTCATGTAGGTCATTGTGGATCCCAAACTCCTCCTTTACTTTCCGTTAGCAAATCTCGCTTTAGAATGTAACACTCAATTCAAGGATAGTGAAAAGTTCGCTCATCTCTCTCAAAAGAATGTCACAAGTCCGGCTCTAAGTACCTTAAGCTTGCCCCTCATGTAATTCACCAGTAATGCAAGATCACTCAACTTGAAATCATGTAGGGCTTTTTCGGGATATAATGAAGGCTTTTTGGATCAAGGTAGGAATTGATGGAATAGAATGGGTTCATCTTTCCTAAAGAACTCTATTTTCTCTTTTTGCTCATACTTTGTCGACTCTTTGAGTCAATTTCTTTTTTCTCGGGGGAACTAGAGAGACGTAACGTCACTCTTTCTTGGTTATGGCATTCACTTTTATACTTTTCTATTTACTTCATGCCTTTAATCATTGCTTTCTTTAAATCTCTTCAACTTTCTACTATATTCACTTTCTTTTTGGCATTTTTTTCTTCTTTCTTTCTTTTCTTTGCCTTCCCTTTTATTCATTTCTTTCTCTTCTTTGTACCCTTATATCACTTTCAAACTCCTGTCCTCCCCCAAATTTATATTTTTGCCAATTGTTTCCCAAGAATACTAAGGAATGATCAGCTACCAAGAGAAGGTCATTACAAAATGGATAAAGGCTTGTAACGTGGTTATAGAAAGAAAAAGGGTTTAGGCTCAAATAGGTTTACTAGGGATATCACATTGGTAGGCTATGCAAGATTTCAACTTTTAAATTGGATTAAGGAGAGTCTAAAATCATTTCTCAAGCCAAGCTACATTTATAATTTTGCCTAGAAAAACATTCAGGCAAGTTCTAGACTTTTAGCATGGGTACTTGGACTTGCAATTCAATACCTTACCTCTCACGCTGCTGGATTACTAAAGAGAATGGAGTTGAGGGACCACAACAACCCTAGTTAAGATTTAGAATCACAAATGGCTCGACTGCACCACTCGATGACTGCTTAAGTCAATACAAGAGTCAAAAGGTCACAACCAGAGCTATTTTCTGCCAACAACTTGTTTTTAACCATAAGGTCATAGGTAAATGTGTTGGTATCAAGTGATGTATGCTTGAGACCCTTTTATTCATTACTACTATATTTTTCTAAACATAAAAGAAAAAGGACTCCATCCCTTAAGAAGGTTGTCACACCATCCATCGTTGGGAAGAGCTATCTGGTTCACACAAAATTCACCTTTGGAAAGAACCGTGGCATTAAGAAAACCAAAGGCTTATGGATCACTCAAACGTAAAAAGAAACTAACTAATCCAAAAGAAACTACTAAAGTAAATAATACGTTATACTACTAAGAAAGACAAACTAAAGAAGCTATGAAATAAATTACACAAAGTAAGATAAATGAATATACAAACCGAAGTAAATGAATATATACATAAGGGAACCTGAATATATATATCAAACGAAAGGGAAGAATATATACATACCTAAGAGAAAATAAGGATAAAAGAAAAATAGTTTAAGAGTTACTACAGGCCAATACCAATGTCAAGAAATCAAAATTTACCACCCCCCCCCCCCGAATGAAAATAAGAATTGTCCCCAATGCTTAACAAAAACAAGAACATGGAAGGGCAGAGAGTTCAGAGAACTCCCTATGTGGTCTCAGTCTGCATGGCATTCGCAGCACCCTCGGTCTTCTCTAGTTGTATCTCATCCTCACTTGGACGAGAGACAACAGGGTTACTGAGCATCTGTACATCTCCTCAGCGGTGTAGGCAGTAGCAACCGGATCCTCAGACTAGCCGACTACTGCGTATGGTGCCTCGGGTACTGCTGGTGCTGTCGCGCCCGAAATCGGGTTTCGACATTTCTGGGACAACTCCTTTCTAAGAGGGTAGGGAATTGGAATTGAAAGAGTCGCCACCTAACGAAGTATGGTACGTTAGGGCACCTAGAGCAGATAACTCATGTTGTACCGGTTTACATCACTATAGATCGGGTAAGATCTCAAAATTACCTTGAGGGGAAGGTGTTAGGCACCCCTCGAGGTCCACAACGGTGGGTCCTAACCGAACTTAAAATAAGCGAATTAGTCAAAAGAGGGGAAGAAAACAATTTGGACAAATACAATTTTAAACAGGAGTATGGGGGTGGTCATAAATTTTTTAGCCTATAGGATCATTCCATGCAATACTTTGTAACTCCCTCAAGTTAGGGTGTTACTCATAGTATTAGCGCATGGACTATCATCTTCTTACTACCCAATTACTATCTTTAAGTTGTTACTTAAGTGTTCTAGTAGTTTCTAGCTCGTTCCTTATGCGTGCACTACCCGTCCCTTACCTATGGCCCTGGAGGTATTAGGACCTCTATTTGGGATATTCCTAGACCAACCTATGTTACTTAAAAATGTGAAATCTAGGTGACAAACAAAAACAAATAGGACTTTCAGATAAAGAACAAACATGGGCTCATATTGACCTCCATATATAGAGAACAAAGGCACACAATTGAATCAGTGAACTTTATTAACTTTGTAATACTATAGGCAGGATATCTATGTGAGGAAATAGAGTGCAGAGACAACTTTGTTAAGGCGAGCATTAAAACCTATTTGTTTGCCTACTGATTTTATTCAGCATGAATTTGGGCACTTCAGGCAGTAATATGTCACAATTATAAACCCAGAATCATTATTAACTCCTACAGATGTATTGCTTAAGCGATTGACAATTGCGAATCAATTCAGGATCAATCGACAGAATCCTAAAGGCATGATTTCTACAACTTGTTGATTATAGAACTATAGACATGGTTTCTAAGCATAACACTGATTTTGACTTGCAAGGATAGATTGTATTCACTTTTAATCCTATAGGCATGATTTTTAATTACTGAAATTGATTTTAGTCATATAGGCATGATATATAATGTTGAATTGATTTAAACACTATAGGCATGATTTCTAGGTTTGAATGGATTTAAATCCTATAGGCATGATATCTATTAGTTGTGTACGTACAGAAATTAAATAGATTGCCAGGAAGGACAGTTAATTCAAAAAACATGATCTTATAGGCATGCTTGCTAATGTTCATTTGTTGGAAACATGTACAGATCTTATGAGCAGGATTTCTAATATAAAGAATTAAATAAAAGTCTTATAATCAGGATTTGTAGTATGCCAATGTAAAATACAGAAAAATGATCATGAAAGCTCTATAGACAGGATGTCTAAACACATTATACAACTCACATAGTTTTCACTTAAATGGACAGAATTGATAGCATAATTTAATCATACAGGCGGGATTTTTACCCAGTTTTAACAAAAGATATAAGAAGAACCCTACTTGATCTACAAAATATCCCCGAATCTGTTATTATATAATTATTACAGACCATAATAGCTGAATGAAATATATAAAGGTATCGGTTACACTATAGGGAGCCTTCATAGGCCTAAATAAACCTGGGAACCAGGCCTTCCCACATAACAGCTTTGAAACATAACAACGATTCATTCACAGCACATTAGAACCAAGCTTCCAGTGTGTCAAAGTTCCCAAGGGCCTAAGGGACCCTGGGCAATGCTCACACCAGAACCACACATTCAGAAAAGGGTTCATGAGAGATTGGAAAACCAGCCCCCAGTGCGTCAGAGTTTAAAAGAATCTCATGGACCCTAAGCATTGCTCACACTAAGGTGTTTGAGAACCTAAGGGACTAAGAGTATATAAAATAGAGAAGGGGCGGGTTTTTAAAAGATAGTTGGATTTCAGAAGAAACGGAATTCAGAACACAAAGTTGCAGGCAGAGCTGCACCAAGGAAAACAAACAGAGTTCATGCTTAAACTCAAAGTTCACATAAGATGTAGTCTGACTAAGCTAAATACCCTTGCTAGTGCTTAACCCACACATGGTATAATCACAGAAAACAATTAGGAAGAAATATTTGAGTTGACTAGACATGTTAATTAACCAGAAAGGACATATGAGTTAGGCAACATGCCAGCCGATTTCATGTCTATAGTGTGCAAAGTTCAGAACAGGTATAGAATTAACAAATAGTGCATGAGACAACTTAAACCTTAGGTTAAAGTATGAAAAGGATTCATATTATTCAAAACAACTGAGTCTTAAGTTATTAGTGTTACTAACTAAGATCATATACTCATTTAAAGGATAGAGTCATGCTGGGAATTGAAACAGACTAGTCAAGCAAAGCATGAAATTACAAAGGTTAGGGAATACCAGTTAAGTAAGAAAATAAGCAAGTATGCCATAGCAGGGAATTCCCAGAATAACTTGGCCTTGGCTTTCAGCTGGCCAAAATCAAGAGACACTTAGCATAGAAATCAGAACAACAGAGAAAGCTTTAGTTTTTAGTGAGAAAATATGAGAGTTCAAGTCTTGTTTAGAGGGGGAAAGGGAAAGGGTTTAAATAATATTCAATTAGATGGCCAAATAAGGAAGAAAATCAAACACATATGAATAAGGAAAGAAATCAATCACAAAATAAATAATGCAGGGTTCAGTAAATTAACAGGGCATAATAGCATGTAATTAAGCGAGTAAAAGAAATAAGGAACAAGCAGTCTCATGGTAAATAAGGAAAGTATTAGTCAAATATGAGGAAGGAAAAAGTATCAGAAAATCAGTAAAAGATTTCAGATAGGAGAATGTAGACAGGAGAATTCAAAAGGAAAACCAGAATCGAACAGATTTAGTTCAATTTTGAAGAATCAAAACCCCAAATTTAGGGCACATAAGAAGCAATAGTAACAAAGAGTTGTAATAAAATGCTTAGAGATACATAAATGACAGTATTAAAGAAAAGTAATTAAGAAATCGAAAACCAAATTAGATCTAAAAAGATCTAAAACCCTAGTTTTGGGTATAATACCAAATCAGCCAGAATAAAAGAGAATAACATAGATTCGTACGAAATAAACATACATAAAAGTTTATTAAAGGAAACTCATAATCGAATAAGTTTTAATTCAAGTAAAGGAAAGGGTTTGAAACACTAGATTTAAGAAAATCGTAGAATCGGTAAAAATCAACAGATCTATAAATAACAAAGCAAATATAGACGAAGAAAATGCTTCAAAGACAGAGTTTGAACCAGATTTGGTTCAAATTAAAGAGTATCTGAAACCCTAAACTTTAGGGCTTAGCAAATCAAGAGATATATGAGAGAACTATTACAAATAATGTGCTTGAACTTGAGATTGTCCTGATTCAAAGGGCAAACACGAATTTAGACGGAACCAAATCGGGGTACTTGCCATATTTAGGCAAGTACCTAAGTTATTCCAGAATCGGGTGCCAAATAATGGAAGAATCCTAGAATGGTAGGGGGGTAATAGGAGAATCCCATTAAAACATGGATTCTTGGGGTGTTTTGGTGAGACGACGGCTTTAGGGTTAGACAGGGAGGGAGATGAGAGCGTTTAGGGACGGCAGGTTGAGTGAAATGGTGTAGGGTTTCTGGGGTTGGGCTAATAAGAAAAAGGGGGAAAGGATGGTGGCCGTTGATCTTGAGAGATCAATGGCTGGGGTTAAAAATGGATGGGGCGGGTCGCGATATTTGTACAATAAAAAATACAGAAATAAATTGATGTAATGCCTTTAAAATTATAGACAAATTATAACAACACTTGTGCATGTTTGTAAATCTAATAATAATGCATGTGCACTATTTTTAAAATATATATGCATATAAAAAATATATGAGGGAAAAATTAGGTATCAATACGTGTTTCGGCCTTGTCTCAAGGATGCAAGAGTTGTCGGGTAAAGAAACGATGACCGATTTTGACCGAATGGGGGTGTTTTGAAAAATATTGGCCAAACCCTGGTCTCTGAGCTGCCTACATATCCCTGGTTTTACAGGAATTAGGTCATGTGTAGTTCTGGACCCAACGGTGAATGAAACCGATGAAATTGTTATAGGAATAATCGTATGTTTCAGAAAGAGTTCTTTTGGGAAGGATAGTATCGGATGGGTTTATGCAGAGTTATAAAGGTGAATCTGAATCGTAACTGATGTATCACAAGGTAGATATCTGAATGGTCATAGAGTAAAGGCGAGTAATTGATGGGAATCGGTTACATTTGAAATGATGGCAGGGTGTAAATGGTTTGAGCAGAAACCGGAGCAAAGGTTGCTCCCATTTGGAGACTAGTTACTTCCTAGATTACCTACAAAACTTAATACACGATGCATGCAAGTATATAAATTATTGCGATAATTTAAACATGACGCAAATTCCTTTTGGACCATGAAGTGCAGAGACATGATACCAAAGGTAACAACAAGGCAAATCTTAGTCTTGTGCAGAGTTTGGGGGCAGAGCTTAGCCCCGAGAGAAGAGGTTAATGCCATATTTAGAGTATAGGAACACTCATGCAAAGGGAGACAATGCTTAGTCTCATGAGAAGGCAGTGCTTATCCTTATGCAAATGGAGAGGCAGAGCTTAGCCTCATGTAAGAATTGAGATAGGGCTTAGTTTCATGCAAGGATTGAGATAGAGCTTAGTCTCATGCAAAGAGAAGGCAATGCTTAGCTTTATGCCTTTGTCTGCTTTATGCAAGGATTGAGTTTTGTAGGGGAGGTTAGTTCGTGCCTTTGTCTGCTTGTTTTGCTTTGCTTTGCTCTGGAGATCCTGCTCGAGTTATTCTGGGTAACACCTAGATGCCATAGAAATAAAGTTTTCAAAAAATATGCACTTATTAATGAAATAGAATCGTTTTAGAAAACATAGTGGTATATAGTATCAAGTAAATTAGATAAACTAACAAGTGCGACACTTTCAAAGACAGTGTGGCTTCTTTGCGTTAGAATTTTAAGGTCCTCCTAAAAATTTTGCCCCAGTTTAGTAAGTGATGCTTCATCCGTTCTGCATATAACGAAGTTTGTTGGATCTATTCCGGAATTTTGAGAATCCTTCTTAAAATTATGCCCCAGTTACTTTAACGATTTTTGTGTATCTTATACATGATGACGTCGGCTAGACTTGCTTTGGAATTTTGAGGGTCCTCCTCAAAATTCTGCCCAGTTTCTGGCTCGGGGAAAATGAGGATTTTATTAAGATCTAGTATTTTCTGTTCCAACCGTAGGACCAAATCAAAAAATTTCTTTCCGTATACCACTCATATCTTCCCTCTTAGCTTTTCCTTTGCTTTTTGGATTACTTGGAGGAGGAGGATGGCCTCTAGATCGGGTGTAATATGCTGACGATGTAAACATGTCGGTAAGGATTCTGAAAAGCATTTGCAGTATTTAAACACGTCATGTGAGAATGTAAAATCGCGTCCTAATTTGGGAAACCTTGTTGTGCCCGAGGAAAGCTCGGGACAAGTAGATTTGGAGAGATTTAATATTGATAAATGCTTCATTTCATTATTATAATAAATAAAACGAACCTAAAAATGATGATAAATAAATGAGTTACTAATGGCATCTACCTTATTACATTCAAATTCTAGAATAACTCAAAACAAATAAACATAATCTACTTGGTCCCAGAGTGACCTTGCCCATATTTAACCATCTTGGCTCCTGAATTAAATTCCCCAGGTCGTGCATGTCCAGAAGCAGGTATGCCCTCGCTAGGTGTCCTCCGTCGTTGCCTTCTGCATTCTGAAAATCTATGACCCTTTTCCTCATCTTCCCTTCCAGTTCCATTAGACCCTGCTCCAAATATTCCAACCTTTCCGTCGACCTTGTAGCCATTTCCTTCCACTCGTTAATTGACTCCATGTCTAACTTATGTTGTTCCAAATACCTAGCTTCGGACTCAAGAACTCTTTTACGCATCCTCTCATACTTCACTTGTGCTTCAGCAACCTCATCTATGACTCTGCTTCCTTGACCAATCCCTGGCTCGACCATTCTCGCTATGTTATCTTCTAACCATGATGGATAAAAGTACATATGATATCGATCTGGCTCGATGGGTATCCTTTTCCATGATAATATTCAAATGCCACATGTGTTGGGCCTCACATTTGTTTGGAATGGCGTCATCCTGAATATCTGCTCTGTAATGACTCATTTTAGAGACTCGTGGTATGCCTAGTTTTCTACTAGCTTGTCTCATGACCCTGATAGGAATATATGAATGTATTCCCTTTAACCCAATAAACACCAAATACATAACATCCATGGATTTGATGATGAATTCATTGGCAGGGAATAACTCAAACATCCAGTAAACCTGGTCCTCGGTCAAATTGTTGAAAACTATGCCTATTCTATATCATTCTCTAGTTGTGCAAATCTGTCTAGGATAAAGGTCATTCTTTTAGGATGGTGAAAAGCTCTGTGATCATTCCATGGTCTCCATTGAAACTCTTGGCGATATTGACCCCTCTGAAGATGTTCTAACAACCAAATCTGCAGTAGCAAGTTGTAACCCTCAAAATGTTTGACACCTTTCTTGCAACGATCCAGAGCCCGGTATATGTCTGCTACAATCATTGGAACAATAGTATAGGTTTGTCCCTCAATTCCCTTCATTAAAGCTTTGGTTACCATGACCAACATGGTGTGAATTCTGTCCCCTTGGCTTGGAAACACTATTATACCGAGAAAGCATATGATGAATACAAAAACCCTATAATGAGTCCAACCTAGGGAAGTGATGGAGAATTCATCATGAAAGATACGGTAAGATTTGCTGTGTCAATATCGTTCATAAAGGAAGTCGAAGGGTATGTAGGATTTTTTCAGGCACTTCAAATCATCATTCTTTCTCAAACCCATCATCTTCAGAAACCCCCTGGTAGTACAGTTTCCCGGTACAAGTAAGATGGGACTATCCCATGGTAATCCAGCGAATCCTCCTTTTTCGTCCAAAAGAGGAGTAATTTCTATATTGCCAAAACGGAATACAGCTCCTTCTACATCCCAGAACATAGTAGTAACCTCGATCAACATGTTATTTGGTTGGATATCCAAGAACCCTTTTCATGTGATTTTTGTCGCTCGGCAAAAGGTTTAACCACCAATCTAACAGCAGTGGTGGTATACTTCGAACCATGCCGAACCTGGGTACTTCGTTCCTTATTTTCTGCAGAAATAACCCTTGCCCCCTCCGGATTCGACTACTTACACATTAATGATTAGGATGTTTGCATTTATCTCTCCAAGTAATGCACATATTGTGGTTGCACCTGTTGGGATTATGTAAATTCTGGTGGACTTTGGACAAGGCTTTCTTAGAGGGTTATTATGCGGACAACATATTAATCCAGGCTAGGTTTGATCATGATGCATGTACAGTATTATTAGAGTAAGGCTTCCATAGAAGTCTAGACTAGTACCCTCAAGTGGACAACTTGAGAGGGAAAAGCACGAAACTGTCGACTGCACCGCTGATCGACTAGTTTTATTGCAAATAGGCCTTTCCAAATTTAAAGGGTGATTTTAGGAAGATCGCTAGACATTCATAAAGTGCTGCTATAGTATTAGTACGCACGAGTGGAATATGATGTTGAACATGAAATTATGCAAAGAAAATAACATGTTGCCAAGTATTTTCACGATGAATAATGATAAAATACAGTATTTAATAATTGGAAAGATATTTAAGAATGAAAAATAAGGAGACAAGTCAGTTTGTGTAGAAAAAAGCAATAAAACAGGGAAGAGAAGTCATAAATGAATGAAGATAGGCAAATAAACTCACATAGAGTGGGAAGGATAAGGGGTGTGCAAGTATTATATGAATAATAAAAACATGCTTAAAGACTAATTCACGAACAAATTTATTATGATAAGAGCCTAAAGATATCCCCAGCAGAGTCGCCATGCTGTCGCGCCCCCTTTTTCTCGCAAAATTGGATTTCAACATTTCTGGGACAACTCTTCTTTGAGAGGGTAGGGAATTGGAATTGAAAGAGTCGCCACCTAACGGATTAAGGTGCGATAGGGCACATAAAGCAGATAACTCATGTAGTACTAGTTTACATCACCAAAGATCGGGTTAGGGCTCGAAATTACCTTGAGGGGAAGGTGTTAGAAACCTCTCGAGGTCCACAATGGTGGGTCCCAACCAAACATAATTTTAGTGAATTAGTATAAAAAAGGAAGAAAACAATTTGGACAAATACAATTTTAAACAGGAGTATAGGGGGTAGTCCTATGTTTTTTAGCCTATAGGATCATTCCACGTAATACTTTGTAACTCCTTCAAGTCAGGGTGTTACTTATAGCATTAGCGCACAGACTATCATCTTCTTACTACCCAATTACTATCTTTAAGTTGTTACTTAAGCGTTCTAGTAGTTTCTAGCCCGTTCCTTATGCGTGCACTACCCGTCCCTTACCTATTGCCTTGGAGGTATTAGGACCACTAATTGGGATTGTTCTAGACCAACCTATGTTACTTAAAAATTTTAAATCTAGGCGACAAACAAAAACAAATAGGACTTTCAGATAAAGAACAAGCATGGGCTCACATTGACCTCCACACATAGACAACAAAAGCACGCAATTGATTCAGCAAACCTTATTAACTTTGGAATCATATAGACATGATATTTATGTGAGAAAATAGAATTCAGGGACAGCTTTGTTAAGGCAAGCATTAAGATCTTTTTGTTTGCCTACTGATTTTATTTAGCATGAATATGGGCATTTCAGGTAGTAATATCTCACAATTAAAGACCTAGAATCATTATTAAGTCCTATAGATATATTGCTTAAGTGATTGACAATAGCAAATGAATTCAGGATCGATCGACATAATCCTAAAGGCATGATTTCTACAAGCTTGTTGATTATAGACTTATAGACATGGTTTCTAATCGTAGCACTAATTTTTACTTGCAGGGATAGATTTTATTCCCTTTTAATCATATAAGCATGATTTCTAATTACTGAAGTTGATTTTAGTCCTATAGGCATGATATCTATTGCTGGATTTATTTAAACCGTATAGACATGATTTCTAGGTTTGGATGGATTTAAATCCTATAGGCATGATTTCTATTAACTGTGTACGAGCAAAAATTAACCAGATTGCCGGGAAGGACAGTTAATTCAAACAAGAAGATCCAATATGCATGCTTGCTAATGCACATTTGTTGGAAACATGTACAGATCCTATGAGCGGGATTTCTAATATACAGAATTAAATGAAAGTCATATAATCAGGATTTCTAGTATACCAATGTTAAATACAGAAAAATGATCATGAAAGCCCTATAGACAGGATGTCTAAACATAGTATAGGAATCACACAGTTTTTACTTAAACGAACAGAATTGACAGCATAACTAAATTGTATAGGCAAGATTTCTACCCAGTTTTAACGAAAGATATAAGAAGAACCCCCCAGCTATTCTAAATATCCCTGAATATGTTATTATATTATTATTACAGACCAAAATAGTCGAACGAAATACATAAAGGTATCCGTTACACTATAGGGAGCCTTCATAGGCCCAAATAAACCTGGGAATATGCCTTCCCACATAACAGCTTTGAAGTATAGTAGTGATTCATCCACAACACATTGGTACCAGGCTTCAGTGTGTCAAAGTTAGCAAGGGCCTCAGGGACCCCGTACAATGCTCACACCAGGACCATACATTCATAAAAGAGTTCATGAGTGATTAGAAAACCACCCCTAGTGCGTCAGAATTCAAAGGAGTCTCATGTGGACCCTAGGTAATGCTTACATTGGGGTGGTTGAGAATCTAAGGGACTAAGAGTATATAAAAGAGAAAAGGGGCAGGTTTTTTAAAAGATAGTTGGATTTCAGAAGAAAAGGGATTCAGAACACAAAGTTGCAGGTAGAGCTGCACCAAGGAAAACAAATAGAGTTCATGCTTAAACACATAGTTCACATAAGCTGGAGGCTGACTAAGCTAAATACCCATGCTAGTGCTTAAGACAATCATGGTCTAATCACAGAAAACAATTAGGCAGAAATAGTTTAGTTGACCAGTAATGTTAATTAAACAGACAAGACACATGAGTTAGGCAACAAGCCAGCCGATTACATGTCTATAGTGTGCAGATAACTTAGTCTTAAGTTAACAGTGTTACTAAATGAGATCATATAATCACATAAAGGACAGAGTCATACTGGGAATTTAAATAGACTAGTCAAGCAAAGCATGAAATTACAAAGTTTAGGGCATAACAGTTAAGTAAGAAAATAAGCAAGTATGCCATAGCAGGGAAATCCCAGAATAACTTGGCCATGGTTTTCAGCCGACCAAAATCATGAGTCACTTAGCACAGAAATTAGAACACCAGAGAGAGCTTCAATTTTTAGTGAGAAAATATGAGAGTTTGAGTCTTGTTTAGAGGGGGAAGGGAAATGGTTTAAATGGTATTCAATTAGATGACCAAATAAGGAAGGAAATCAAACACATATGAATAAGAAAAGAAATCAATCACAGAATAAATGAAGCAGGGTTCAGTAAATTAACAAGGCATAACAACATATAATCAAGTGAGTAACAGAAATAAGGAACAAGCAGTCTCATGGTAAACAAGGAAAGTATTAGTCACATATGAGGAAGGAAAAAGTATAGGAAAATCAGGAAAAGATTACAAACTTCAATTTTTAGTAAACCAAAAAATTGGCAGTAAAATAAGGTACATAATGTAGATAGGAGAATTCAAAAGAAAAATTAGAATCGAACAAATTTAGTTAGATTCTGAAGAATCAAAACCCCAAATTTAGGGCAAGTAAGAAGCGACAGTAACAAAGAGTTGTAATAAAATGCATAGAGTCACATAAACATCAGTATTAAAGAAAAGTAATGAAGAAATCAAAAACCAAATTAGATCTAGAAAGATCTGACACCCTAGTTTTAGGTGAAACACCAAATCAGCCAGAAAAAGAAAGAATAACACAGATTCGTACCAAATAAACATATATAAGAGTTTATTAAAGGAAACTCATAATCGAATTAGTTCAAGTAAAAGAAAGGGTTTGAAACCCTAGATTTAAGTAAATCATAGAATCATTTAAAAATCAGCATATGTTTAAATAATAGAGCAAATATTGATGAAGAAAATGCTTCAAAGACAGAGTTTGAACCTTATTTGGTTCAAATTAGAGAGGATCTGAAAATCTAACCTCTAGGGCTTAGCGAATCAAGAGAGATATGAGAGAACTACTACAAATAACGTGCTTGGACTTGAGATTGTCCAGATTCAAAGGGTATACCCGGAACCAAATCGGTGTACTTGCCATACTTAGGAAAGTACCTAAGTTATTCCAGAATCGGGTGCTAAATAAGGGAATAACCATAGAATGATAAGGGAATAATGGGAGAATCCCATTATAATAGGGATTCTTGGTTTGTTTGGGTGAGACGGCGACTTTAGGGTTTGACAGGGACGGAGATGAGAGCGTTTAGGTGCGGCGCGTTGAGTGAAATGGTGTAGGGTTTTTGGGTTTGGGCTAATAAGAAAAAAGGGGAAAATATGGTGTCCGTTGATCTTGATAGATCAATAGTTGGGGTTAAAAATGGATGGGGCGGGTCGCTTAGGAGTGGTTCGCGACCGGGTTGTGGGTTAGGGGTTGTTTGGTTTGGGTTATGGCAGACTAGGCTAGTTTTTAAGTAGTTGGGCTGGTTTGGGTAGCCTAGGTCTGAATTTAAATAAAATAGGGCCAGATTTAAATAACTTTTTAATTGATAAAATAATTTGTAAAAAATGATAAATGAAATAGTAAAATTATCATTCATGCCTAAAAAGGATAATGACAATTATTTGTCCATATAAAAATATAAAAGCTATTTTTTGCAAAAACAAAGTAACTATAAGTATATACGGGCTATTATTGCAAAATGTGCAATTTTAATCTAAAAAATGCAAATTTAATTATAAAAATGTAGTTAAAATATTTAAACACTATATAGGCATAAATGATGATTTAGGTGATTAATTCATCATAAGAATAATATCAGGGATAATTATTGGATATTTGTACTATAAAAAATGCTGAAATAAATTGAGTTAAAGCCTTTAAAATTATAACAACACTTGTGCATGTTTGCAAATCTAATAATAATGCATGTACACTATTTTGAAAATATATATGCATATTTAAAATATATGAGGAAAAAATTGGATATCAACAGGTGTTGCTTGTGCTGCTGGGACAGTTGGCTCCATAAGCAGGTCCTATGGTAGATCTCCGGCATATGCAATCTTTGCAATATTTTTTCTCAATCTCTTCACTTACTTCTTTGACGTATGAGACTTCCGCATCTTTTTTGTTTGCTTTCCAAACTCCTCAATGACCTCCCCATGTTCCACCATAGTCTCCATAATGGTCTTTTGGTTGTCCAGAATCTTCTTCAATGTTTCCTCCACAGTCGGAGGTACCGGTGGTGTTGCTGGGGAAAAGGACTGTGCTGCAACAACACTGGATATGTCAGATAGCTTTGAAGTAGCTGTCTGCATCTAGTTGTTGAGACTCGCCAATATCTGGGAGACTCTCAACGCAATCTGTGGATAAGTGGATGAAGCTGGCACTGATAATGAAGCTAATGGTCTAGAAGAAGAAGGTGGTAGAATGGCTGCTGTTTCGGTGGAAAGATAGGCTACCGTAGAAGGCATGGAATTTTTGGAAGGCTTAGTAGCTGAATTAGTACCTACTACAGTTGGCTCATCAGACTGGATAGTGGAGGTAGTTGACTTACCCTTGAACTTCGGGTTGTCACTACCCTGTAGGTGGTACCATGAGAAACGCTTCTTGGCCTTTACCTTTGTGTCATACTGCCTCGACTCCAACTTTTGATCATTGAAATACTCTGTGAGTAAGTTTGGGTACGGGTATGATATCTCGTCTTTCTAGACAGCTAATATGATGTTGGTGGACTTGGCACCAACATTAATCGGGTACCCAGCCATAATAGAAGACATCAGGAATGCTCGGGGAAGTGGGAGGTTGTTCCCATTTATGCACGGATCAATGCAGCTGCATATGAATGTCTGCTACCCTTTGGCTTCGATATTTAGGGTAGCCCGGATTATGAGAATCCCTGCTCTGAGCTACAGAGGTGGTGGTCGATGAGCAGCCAAAATCTTAGCTAGCCACGGGTGAGTTGCGTCACCTATAGCAAGCTTTTCCATGTATTGCACTGGCTTCACTTCTTCAAATCCCATATATGAGTTCAAAGCATAGGAGACGAACCTGATTTTCAGATTTTGCACCTTTGTTATCTTGGTACCCTTCTTTATGTGAGCCACATTGGTATGAAATTCTTTAACCAAGTGCTCATTTGCATCGATGACACTTTGGGTGAACCATTTCCACCCCTTTTGCTCCCGAAACTGTCTAAGGACATTTAGATTGTGAATGTCCAAATCCTTTATCAAAAACTGTCGCTCAAGTATGAACGATCTCTGGGGCCACCACTCTCTGAATCCGTTGAAGACATTCAAGTTGACGAATCTATCTTCCCACATCTCTCTTCTCCTTGACTTGTCAAGGCCACCCACTCGAGTGTCACCTCCTCTCCCATCATCCAGGACATTATCATCATCATCATCAACATCTACCTTTATTGGTGGGGGAGTAGAGTGTGTAGAGGAGGGCTCTAAACCTTGTCTACCAGCATCTGAACCCTCAGAAGAACTAGCTGAGGTGGAGGATTCATCTCGGAGTTGGTATCTCGTTTGAACTTGCTGTGATTGGGCATTCGGTTGTGCTTGTACAGAGTTGCCCTCTCTGAATTGTTGTGATTGGGCATCCGGTTCACTAGTGTCGGAGGGTTCAGGAACTCTGTTTGTAGTTTCTTTCTTGCTTATGGCTTTCTGAATTGCAAGTGGTAGGTTACTCTTGCCTCGGCCTTGGCCCCGGGAGGGCTCACTCCTCCCTTTTGACGTATCGCTTCTGCCCCGTGATCTAACCATTGTCTGCAACACATAAGTAATAGAAATGAGTTAGAATTGAAGCTCATAGTGTATACAGATGCATGCTTGATAGTTGCAGTAAAGCAGACTTAGAAGAGGCAGTGCAGACCTTACAAAATTGAGTGCGGTCGCAGAGTGCCAAGTGCAGCCCGCAAATTTTTAAAGTGCGACCGCACAACCAAAAGTGCGGACCATATAATTTTGAGTGCGGCCGCACAACCCCTGGTTTAGACTACTGGGTCTCTGATCATTTAATAGTGTTGACTGCACAATTTTCACTTGGACCACATAATTTCACGGTAGACTGCATATTTTTTAGTGCGGTCTGCATAATTCAAGCACACAGATTCACAAACATAGAGAGTTGCGGACCGCACAAAAGTGTGTGCGGCCACACAATTTGAATTTCACATGGCAGTAGACTAAGGTTCATGCAAATTTTCACAAATTAGACATTGTTTGCACAAATTGACAAGCTTTGTGGTCTACCCATTCCCTAATTAACATATACGAAGCTACCCACAAGATTTTGAAGAACATATTAAGCACATTTGACATTTATAGGCCTAAAAATAACTACTCCAACCACAACATCACTAGCATCACACATGAGATCAAAAGGTAAGCTCCAATCCAGTGCGGTGATAATATGAGTAGTAGTCAACTTGAACTTAAGCAATCCGAATGGCTTCATACAATCTTCATCGAAATGGAACTTGGCATCCTTCTCCAAAAGCTTTCACAAAGGGTTTACCACCTTGGAAAAGTCTCTGATGAAGTGGCAATAGAACCCCGCGTGACCCAAGAATCTTCTCACTCCATCCATGACCGTAGGGGGATGGAGTGTAGATATCACCTCAATTTTGGCCTTGTTTACCTCAATGCCATGCTTTGAAATTTTGTGGCCAAGGACAATGCATTCATCGACCATGAAGTGACAGTTATCCCAATTCAACACCAAATTTGTCTCCTCACATCTAGCCAAGACCCTACCCAAATTGTTTAAGCAATCCTCAAAAGAATTCCCAACCATGGAAAAATCATCCATGAAGACCTCAAGAATATCCTCCACCATGTCAGTGAAGATAGCCATTATACAACGTTGAAAAATTGTCGGTGCATTACACAAACCAAATGGCATCCGTGAGAATGCAAAAGCAGCATAGGTACAAGTGAAGGTAGTCTTTTCTTGATCCTCCTGAGCAATGAGAATTTTATTGTAGGCGGAATACCCATCGAGAAAATAATAGAAAGCACGTCTGTCCAACCTATCAAGCATATGATCTAGGAAAGGAAGTGGAAAATGATCTTTTCTTGTAACTTTGTTGAGCTTGCGATAGTCCATACACACCCTCTAACTGGTCACTATCCTTGTAGAAATCAACTCATTCTTGTCATTGGTAACCACAATCATGCCCCCTTTTCTTTGGGACACATTGCACCGAAGAAGTCCTTGAACTATCGGAAATGGGGTAAACAACCACGACATCCAACCACTTTATGATCTCCTTCTTGACCACCTCTTGTATTGCTTCATTTAACCTTCTTTGATGTTCAACGGAGGGTTTGTCACCCTCATCCAAAATAATCTTGTGCATGAAAAAGGCGAGGCTTATGCCCCCGGATATTCGCCAAAGTCCATCTGATTGCTCTTTTGCTCCTTTGTAGAACCTCCAATATGGACTCTACCTGCATGTTAGTCAAACAAGAAGAAAGAATAACCGGTAAAGTAGAAGAAAGGCCAAGGAATTTATAACTTAGATGTGGAGGCAACGACTTTAACTCCAAAGTGGGAGGCTCCTCGATTGAAGGCTTTGTTTGAGGAGTCTTCCGATTTTCAATATCCAAAGATATCTTGCGGGGCTCATATGTATATGACCCCATTCCTTGCAGTGTATTCACACACTCCACACAACCTTTTTTCTCCTCATACTCGTCAAGGTTAAGCAAGATGGCATCCAAATTATCCTCAACATTCATTGCGGCACTAGCATCATCAATAATCACACCGGTCACCAAATCCACAAACGAACAAATTTCATTGCTATTTGGTTGCCTCATAGATTTACGCACATGGAAGACCAACTTTTCATCAACCACCTAGAAAGTTAGCTCACCAGCTTCCACATCAACAAGAGCCTTCCCCATAGAAAGGAAAGATCTACCCAAAATAATAGGCACCTTATAGTCCATTTCACAATCAAGACTCACAAAGTCCACCGGGAGGATGAACTTGTCAACACGAACCAACACATCTTCAATAATACACAATGGGCTCTTCATTGTACGATCTTCCATTTGCAATCTCATGGATGTGGGTCTTGGTTTCCCAATCACCAAAGTTTTGAACATCGAGTAGGGCATCAATTTGATACTCGCCCCAGTATCACATAAAGCTTTGGAAAAATTGGTGCTCCCAATGGTGCAAGGGATTGTGAAAGCGTCGGGATCTTCAAATTTTGGAGCCATCGAGTGCACAATAGCACTCACTTGATGCGTCATCTTGATAGTCACAAAATTCATTGATCTTTTCAATATCACAAAATCCTTCATGAACTTTGCATAACCTGACATTTGCTCTAAAGCATCGACCAATGGTACATTAATAAAAAACCTCATCATCATAACAATAAACTTTTTGAATTGGTTCTCGCTATTTTGCTTTGCAAGCCTTTCAGGGTATGGAGGAGGAGGCCGTGGCATTGGTGCCTTAGAAGTTGGCACTACTAGTTTCGGCATGTCAATCACGGGTTCCCTAGATAGGTGCACTTCTTCTTGCATCTCCTCCACATTTTCATCAATATCAATTCTCACTTCTTCATTAGCTTGAACCATATTGCTTGGAATTTCATCTTCTTGAACCACAACATCAACATCCACAATTCTTCATTGATTTGAGGTGGTTGCATCTCCACCTTTTCCACTTCTTGTAGTCACGACCATAGCATGGAGGTGGATTGCTCGGTTATTGGAACATCAGGGGCCATTGAAAACCCGACCCCCGGTTGTTCTTATTGTTCCACCCTCCTTGGTTATTACCTCACCAATTTCTTTGATTGTGGCCACCCCAATTGCCTTGTGGTTACCTCCCCAATTGCCTTGGTTACCTTGATTATTCCAATTGCCTTGATTAGAATTGCCACCACACCAATTGCCTTGGTGGTTTTGGTTGTTCCAATTTCCTTGGTTTCCTTGTGACCTCCATTGTTGTTGATTTTGTCCTTGAGTATTGTTTCCTTGACCTTGATAATTGTTGAGATATTGCACTTATTCTTCTTGCTCATTGAACAAATCACCTTGGTCATACTCACTATCATCTTGCATGAATTGTTCCAGACGGCTTAGCATTTGTTGACCTTTTTTCTGTCTCATGTTCATCATCATATTCATACCTTCTATTGCATTCACTTGTTTTGGACCTTGAACTTGTTGAAGCTGAGCTTTGGCCAATTGGTTCATTGTAGTTGTCAACTCGGCTATAGCTTGCCTATGATCATGTAGTTCCTTGTGTAGGTGAATGACATTTGGGTCACTTTGAGGAATATTCGGTGTTCTTTGCCATGCCGATGAGGTATCCACCATCTCACCAAAAAGTTCACAAGCTTCGGCATAAGGCATGCTCATAAAGTCCCACCGGTGAGTTAATTTACCACATATTGATTTGTTGTGTTGATCCCCATGTAGAAGGTTTGTTGGATCATGGTCTCGGTCATATCATTATTCAGGCACACGTTAAACATGGTAAAGTATCTTTCCTAGATCTTGTGCTATGGCTCATCGAGATTTTTCTTGAACACGAGAATCTCATCCCGAAGTGTAGCCATATGTCCCGGAGAGAAGAAAATTGATAATGAATTTCTCCGCCAATTCTTCCCTTGTATGGATGGAATGATTGACAATCTCTCTAACAGTCCAATGCCTTCCCCCGTAAGGAAAAGGGCAAATAGCCTCAACCGCAGCGCGACCTCGGAGATATTTGTTTTCTTGCTCCCCCAACAAGTATCGATGAACCCTTTGAGATGCTTGTAAGCATTTTTATTCATAGGCACAGTGAAGAATCCCCGTTGCTCAAATATTGTAAGGATCACATTGGTGATTTGGAAGTTGCCCGCCCTAATACGTGGAAGGACTATTGCACTAGCATAACCTTTGTTCGGCAACACCCAATGCGATGCCGCTCTTTGTGGAGGTGGGGGAGGGACGGGAACATTATCATGAGGTGGTCTACCTCGCATATTTTCTTAAAGTTCGGGAAGAACCTCATCTCATTGGGCATCGTCCACTTCCTCCCCTAATGGCACATTCTCGATGGGCTCGTTGTTGTGAGCCATTCTTATACATATAATCAATTCAACAACAATGTGAGTGACTCGAAAGGAAAGGAAGACAAATCATACAAAAACCTATATATATATAACTAAATCCGTTTAACTCCCCAGCAACGACGCCAAAAATTTGATGTTGCCCAAACTCACACCACAAATGTAGGTAGTGATGCGGTCGATGGAATAATATAACCCAACACAGGGCGGGATCGAATCCATAGGGAGTTAGAATTGGGATTAGGTATATATTTAGTGTAATTGTATGATGTGCCTCAAATTACACTTCCACATTCTTGTTTGTTGTTTCTACTTCTACTTTACGCTATTGATTGCAATTATAAAACTAGAAGACAATATTTTTTGTTTTGGTTGTTTTTCAAATGATAAAAGATCTAGGGTCGTGACTTCCACCTAGGTGGTTACCTAATGGGTTGTAAAATCTAGGACAAATTTGATTGGTCGGGGTGGTAATATAGAAATCACACGCAATTAGCCACTCTATACCTCTCGGTAGTTTGAGTGATTTTGCCCAATTTCGCTTTCTCAAGTCCAAATGGGTATTGAACAAAACAAGTGATATATTCTCAAATCGGGTCTTACTATCTCTAGATTTGATCCTTTCATTAGGGCTATCAATTTCTTGAGTTCACCCCAATTTCTTGTTAGCCAAGATTTCCTAGACTTAGGCTCTCTTTTTCAAGTAGAGACCAAGTCAATTAGGCATGAATGAATGTTTGCAACCATTAATTATTGAATTCAAGCAAGAACTAGGATAATATCACTAAGGCCCTAAATCAAACACCCATTAAGTACCCATACTAGGGTTGGACCACAACCCTAGCTAGAAATTTAGCTACTAATAAAAAATGAAGAAATTAAGATAGAATGCATAATTGTTTATTAGGGGAAAGAAAATCTAACTTAGAAGCTAATATAGTACAATATTACTCAAAACAGTAAAGAAAAATGGCTCAGGTGCTCTACACTGATACGACTTAACATAAAAATGAAAAAAAGTTCTATTTATACCAAGCTAAAAATATCTGACAAAATTTCCTCTGTGGAGGTTGTGCGACCGCACAATTATGTGTGTGGTAGGCACTTTGCACTTTACTAGTCAACTGGGCCTCCTGCGGTCGCATAAAAGTGGGATGCGGCCGCACTTCATTTGATTGTGCGGATCACACATTTCTGAGTGCGGCCACACACTTGAACTTGGACTGGAACTTGGTTCTCTGATTCTTCTCTTCTGCAGGCGGCATAATTGTGAGTGCAGCCGCATAATTATGGTGCAGTCTACATATCTTCAGCCTGCCCAAAAACCAACTCTCTGAATCTCCTTTTCTGCAGCCACACAATAATTGTGTGTTTCACATACTATGAAGGAAATATGATAGTGCTCTTTTATTGATTGCGGCCGCACACAGTATTATGCGGTCTGCACTGTAGGCCTTTTTGCCTTGTTTTGGTCCTTGTCCATTTTTGACTCCTTTATGAGCTAATTTTGACTTCTTTGGCTCGTTTCCCAATATTCTTGCATGAAATCATATTTCATTAGTTCTCGGGAATACCTTTAAGCATTTTTGAGCTAAAACACAAGTAAAAGAGAGCAAATATGTTACACCCCAAGTTTTCAGACGTGAGAGTACGTCGTAAGTCATTGATGTAAGCTCGGAAATGAGATTCTATTTGGAAAAAAATAAAGTAAGTTAATCATGTTACCTTGGAGGATACAAATATTTAAGATCATGAATAACGAGTACCAAGAGGGTTGGAAATTTTAGAAGCTAAACCAATTGAATAAAATAAGTTTTGTCGAAAGTCGACAAGTTTCGAACGTTATAACATGTACTTTGGGGTGAGACTAGGGTTATTAACATGATAAATAGGTTATTCTATGAGTTATTTTAGTCGTATGATATTCATTTTCTACATTTTGAAGGCAAGCAAGTTGTGGAACAAGAGTTGGCAAAGGTCATCACAAGTTACATTCATAAATTTGCTGAAATTTAGGTCAAATATATCTGAGACTTTCTCCAAATATACTTGGAATCATGGGGTGTTCTACCTACCAAATTGAAGGTCTACGAGTATAGTTTCTAACCCATTAAACCGTTCATCAATACGACATTGGAGTAGAGCGATTTTTGCATTTTCGCGAGACCGCGCAAGCAGCTCCCAATGGGACCCACTTAGGCGGTGGTTGACCTACTTCAATTTATAAACGATTTGGACGCCTATTTTTGCTCATTTTTCAACTAAAATTCGTCTCCAAACCTCTCCTAACCCTCCTAAACATATACCACAAGGGTTTGAAGTGATTCCAAAGTGATTACACCATATTTCAACATCAAAACTTAGTTCTAGTGAAGAACAACACCTCTTTGAGGTTGTGTTGTCATTGAGGATTGTTGTGGGTTGTATTTGGATGAAATTCCAAGTTGTTGCTGCTGTCTAAGGTGAGTATAACAGCCTACTAATTGTGCTTAAGCTTGCTTGTATGTTGGTTAAGTTGTTAGGATGATAAACTATAAGATAATACTTGGATTAGCTTAAGTCACTTCTATGGAGTTGTATTGCTATTAAGGGTTGTTGTAAACTGAATATAACTTGGATTTTGACTTGAAGTTACTGTATAAAGTATGTATATTGTGATCTTGCTTGTGCCTAAGGTTATCTTGATGTTGATTAAGTTAAATGGATGGGCTAGACATGTACTAGTGAATAAAGTTGTTTGTATATGGTATTGGAGGAGGCCCTTGTTACAAGGGAGATGCTGCCAAAATTTACGTAAACGAGCTACTAGCTTAAGTTATAGACTTAGCCTTTGCTCAGCACTGATTTTGAATCTCCTTATACTATGATAGATTGAGTTGACTTGTTTGAAGAGTTGCTTGGAACGGATTAGGGACTCAACGAGTTTAAGGTATGTTAAGGCACTTTCTTCTTTCTTTTGTCATGATCTAAAGTGAAATAAATATGCTACTTCATAACGGATCTACTCCTAGAAACTAAGGTTGTCCATGTTGTTCTTTTCTTATAAAATTATTCTAAGCAAGTGTGTATGATCCTTGAATCCTACTAAGGTTCATATTGAGGGTATGGATGTCCATAGTGCTCTTAACTTACTCCAAAAGGTTTAGAAGGTGATTCCATGAGTCTAGCATGCATTATATATAGTATCTATTTTACTCTACCAAGCCGCTCTATAGTCAGCCGGGTACGGCACCTATTGTGCAACCACTGATCAGTTGGGTTTACCGATCTCCACGTGGTCGGGTACGATTCGACCGAACCTTATGATGGTCGGGTACGCTTTTACCAAGTCCTCTTTGAGGCCGGGTACGATATGATGATGATGATGCCCATAGAGGCAAATGTTTTAAAAAGTTTATGTATATATATGTATTATGCATTTCATATCAGTAACCCCCAGAGGCACTCAGATGTTACAGGTTGTATCTCCTCTATATCTTTCTTTACATTACTGTTCTTGTTTAAGCTTTCCTGCCTAACATACTCGGTACTTTATTCGTACTGACGTCCCTTTTGCCTGGGGACGCTGCATTTCATGCTCACAGGTCTCGATTGATAGGTTGACAGTCCGGAGTAGGCTATCAGCTCAACGAAGGTGTTGGTGCACTCCACTTGCTCCGTAGTTGCCTATTTGGTCAGTATGCTTTGGATATGTATCGATTGGTATGGCGGGGCCCTATCCCGATCTTTATGATTTTATATACTGTTAGAGGCTCGTAGACAGATGTTAGGTGTATGGATAATTGTATGGCCTTGTCGGCCTATGTTTCGAGTTTACTAATGGTCATGTCGGCCTTATAGGCCCGTATGTCACATATATTAGTTTGTATATCATGTTGGGTCTTCATATGTTGAGTATTCCCTTATGTTTTATTCTTGTTATCTCATGACGGGTTTTCTAGCTCATTTACTCATGATAACATGATAAGAAAGATATGTTACGTTGGTACTCGGTTGAGTAAGGCACCGGGTGCCCGTCGCGGCCCTTCGATTTGGGTCGTGACAGAAGTGTTATCAGAGCAGTTCTATCCTAGGGAGTCTACAAGTCGTGTCTAGTAGAGTCTTGTTTATGGGTGTGTTGTGCACCACACTTATAAGCAGGAGGCTACAGGGCATTTAGATCTGTCACTCTTTCTTCTTACTCTAGATCGTGCAGTAGAGCTCAGTTGTAAGAATTCAAACTCCTAAATTCGTTTTAGTCGTAATACACTGATACCTACATCCACAATGACAGTTGGTAAGAGATTGCATGTGGGTGTAGAAGAGTTGAGTCAGAGGAACTCGATTTCATATCATGCTTATGATGAGTAAATGTGAGGTCTTCAACAGATCATGTGTGTACTAAGATGTGTATGCTTCTTAATAAGGAGCCTTAAGGCAAGGATATCTATTCACGAATATGGTGAAAATCTATGAGGAATTCAGAAGCTAGATACAAGTTTTAACAAGTAAAAGAAGTAAGGTGAAGAGGGGTACGAGGCACCCAAATAATGAAGATTATCAATATTTTCAAATCAGGCAGAGAAATATAAGCATTTTGGTACCTTCATCAATGACAGAGGTAAGTACAATTGGCCACACCCATCTCAATTATGTTCTATGGGAGTTAATAGATATTATTTAAGAGAAAGATGGGATATCAGGATCCACTTGGAGTTAGAGTAACCCAAAAATTGGGGATAGGTTGTTATCATTAACTAACGTTTCCGAAAGATGGTGCAAATGTGGTAATAGATCTCCTTCTAAGACAGCCAGATGGTGAACTCTACAGTAGTACAATCAGATACGAATACTGGAATATTCAGAAATTTCAGAAGATAGGCAGTGGGATCCTAGAAGGGACAAATATTTACCTTAGTATGACTCTAGCCCCGAGTAAATAAAAAGAATGTTATGCATTCCCAAGAGCCAGTGAGATGAAGCTAGGGGAGCTTATAGGGAAAGAACTTTTTGTTGAAGTTTTCAGAATAAAGTGATCGACAAAAAAATATTATCCGAAGAATAAGAAGAAAATAAATAAAGCATCATCAGTAAAATATGATATAGGGGTGATAACAGTAAATCAAAATATGACACGATGGCAGAGTCTATAGTCAAAGTGAAGGAAAATACAAGAGGTGACAAGCCTTAAGGCAATAAAAGAGTATAAGCCATAAAGTCATATTCTTATTTCGAGAAATGAGATGGTGACTTCAACGTGATTACCAGGAGGAAAGGTTAGACCCCAGAGTAATAAAAATCAGTATGGGCTGGGGAACAAGATAAAACCGAACATGAATTAGGGACCGGAGGATTTGATAATGGTCGACATCGTGAGAATTTCAAATATCGTGCTCCAACAATAATAGAATAGACAATGGACGAATAACCTTTAAAGTCCATTTAGGAAGTCGCTTACCTAAAGCAAGCACTCTGAGCAGAGTTAATCTTAATGGACTAAGTGTGCCAGTTACAGTAGGTGTCACCTTCGTGCGTAAGAAATTTAGTTATCCCTGGTACAGAAGGTTACCATAAGGTGATTAAGGTTCATTGATAATGTGAAAAGACGCTGAATATGAAAAGGTAAAACAGCTATAGGTAGATTGTCGTAGTACTAAATCTTAGTACTCCCCTGAAGGGGGAATATGGTGTGATATGGTATTAAGTCGGAGTTAAGCGGTCCAGTTAACTATGGAATGGTGGCGAGAGATAAGTTAAGACAAAGGATATATCCCAAGAGGGATTATGCAGAATATATATATATATATATATATATGAGAATGGACCAACGAGTAATTAGTAGTTGATTCAGGAAGAGCCCAGTTATGGCTAGACAAGAGGTCACAGATAAATCAATAGATCATGCAAGATAAATGTAGTGAATCGCAACATAGTGAATTCAGTCTCGCAGATACGAGATCACAATCATTTGAAAAAAATTTCAGATAGGAGTTGAGGCAGTTAAAGGTACCATTTTTAAGGTTTATGAAAATAAGAGAGAGTGCCACTAAGGAGACAATAAAAATTTGAGCTTAGAAGTAACCCTACGAGCACAAAGGCATAAATTTATGTAACTAAGGATTATTGTAGGCGAGTAAGAATATAAAAAATTCCTTCAAGTATACAGTATAACAAGATCACAACTTTACAAGATCCAAAAGGTCTCCTAAGTACTACCATGAAAGACTAGCTGAGGAAATAAGGAAGAAGGTTTCCACCTAAGCATAGTGAGCTAAAGAGTAAATGATCCTGTAACAACAGTCTCACTACAATATTGTATACACTCCATAAGAAAGTGGCACCTATCATCTAATGAATGGTAAAAAAGGAAAAAAAAACATGAAAGGTGATTCGGTTCTTGTGCTAATTAAGACATCCTTTCCACTTAATGTATCCAACTTGTTCCACACAAATTCTTGCCATTCACAAAACTCCTTAGTATGTTTCAACACACCTTAAACATATATTTTCATCTCAAAATGATGTGGTTCTATCCCATATGTCTCCTTTAATACTCGAATACGTTATTCCCAAATATCTCTGATGCACTTTAAAATCTTAAATCGTTAGGAATTCTAACGGGGTCGTACACTTACCTCACTCCGAAGTTCCATAACTAGCTCCAACGCCTCTCTAACTCTTATATTCAAAGCCAAACGATCCGAAACTAGTAAAACAATGTGCAATTCAATCACAATATACTCTAAGTGCTTATAATTAATCAATTTATAATAATTTCCAACTCCGCTCGAAAAGTCAATAAAGTCAACCCTTGGATTGACGGACCAGGATTCCAAAACTTTTCGAAGATAAACATTACCCATGGCATTACGAACTCAAATATATGATTTATTCCAAATTCCTTGTCCAATTTTATGGTCAAAACTCAAAAATATGATTTCTAGGTCCTTTACCCAAATCCCACAATTTCCATGTTCAAATCTATGTATTTAAATCACAATAAGAAGAAATCACTTACCTCGTGGTTGATGATGAAAATGGTGCTCCAAACTCGCTCACAAGGTCGGCTCCCATGAAGAAATCGGGTGAAAATTAGTCAAAAACCCCTTTTTAAAATGACACAGCACAACACTTCCCTTTTCACGATTGCAGAAACATCCTACTTCGTCTTCCCGGTGGCCTTCCCATGTTCGTGATGTCTCCACGTCTCACTCCTTTTCGTGGTCCTTGAGTCGCGTTTGCGGTTGCTTATCGCCTCCAGGCCCAACTCCCCTTCCTTCATTGCGTTCGCGACACCCAATTACGTTTGAATAGAGCACCTCATCCTACTCTCCGGAAATGTGACCAAGTGATGCACAAATTCCTACCCAGCTCTAGCTTCTCTTCGATATCGCGTCCTTTCAATCGCGATTGGATGCTTACAAGGAACACAAGAAACTAGCAACATCAAAACATCCCAACCTGGTCTGAAATTACCCCAAATCACACTTGAGGCCCCTAGAACCTCGTCCAATCACACCAACAAGTCCCAATACCTTATACAAACCTATTCAAAGACTCGAAATGCCACAAATAACAAAAATATCATGAATCGATGATACAAACCTATTCCAAGGCTATTTCAAACTTCCAAACTTCCACGAACGTTTCTGAATCTTATCAAAACATTCCGGAATGATACCAAACGAACGCACAAGTTGCAAATTATGATACGAACCTATTCCAAGGATCGGATCCCCAAACGGACATCGATAATATAAAAATCCACTTCAAGCAAAAACATAGTAAATTCTAAAACCTTCAAAATGCCAACTTTCCATAATAAGTGACGAAATGATCCCGGGCAACCCAATACTCAACTCGAACATACGCCCAAGTCCGAAATCATCATACTGATTTATTGGAATCTTCAAATCTCGATTCCAGTTTCGTTTACTTAAAAGTCAAACCTTAGTCAATTCTTCCAACTTAAAGCTTCCAAAATTGGAATTTTCCATCTGAATCAACTCCAAACTCCCCGAAATTTGATTTCAACTACGCATAAAAGTTATAAAACATGAAGTAAAGATACTTAAGGCCTCAAACTGCTGGACGACGTGCTAGAGCTAAAAATGACCTGTCGGGTTGTTACACCTGATATCACCACATGCATATCAACCCAAGCCTTATACCGCTGCATGCACATCAATATCATGTCACAATAATAATTTACACCACAAGCGCCCATTTATCACAACTTTCCAAATAGCCCACGGCTCTACCACAACATATACGAGAATATAAATAACAACAATGGATGAAAAATGCTCAATAAGATAGATGTTTCAACAATAACCAACATTGCTTCAACGTTTTAATGACTTCCATAACTTCAACCCCAAATTAATCAACAATGAGAGAAATAATGTATAACCACAATATTAGATAAAACTAACTTCAAGATAAAAAAAGATAATATTCAACAATGAGTCTCAAGTAATGGAAATCAACAAGTGAAAGGATAACATGAACAGTTACTTCAACAATGATAATTAACAGTGAAGAGATAACATCTAAACATAAAGGAGGCAACAAGTTCAACTAAAACATAGGAGCTTTTTAGCAAGTACGATGTAGAACAAATACTAAACATGTCAACTAAGGCATTTTCGGATAGTCTAACACAATTAAGGATAATTTGACTATGAATTTCAGAACATAATATGGCATTTCAATGAAAGCATGAAAATAGTCCAAGTTGCCTAAACCGGTCAAATACTACGTACAACCCGTGTATCCACTCGTCTCCTTGCATACACAGATTTCACTAGGTACTATTGAATCAAACAATACCAATCCTAAGGGGTAGTTTCCCCACACAAAGTTAGGCAAGACATTTACCTCAACTAGGCCAATTAAATACTCAAAAATAGCTTTTTCCTTAAAGTATGCCTCCACATGGCTCAAATCTAACCAAAATCAACTCAATATCATCAAAGAATTCTAGAGAATTCAATTACAATAGGTAAAATTAAGTTCTTTGTACTTTTTTCAAAAAGTCAACAAAAATCAACCTAGGGTCCGCCTGATCAAACTCGGTTCTAATGGTATATTCTGTCTACCCATGATCCCACGAGTTCATATATGTGATTAGTGTCATAATCTGAGACCAAATCGACTCTCAAAACTCAATTTCTTATATTATTTCATAAACTTTGCAAAGTTTCACAAAAAATTCTAGTTTGATTCACATGATTGTGAGATGACTGCGAGATGTATTCAGATGGCTTGATGTGATGAGAAGGGTTGTTTGTGATGTGAAAATGACTATTAGATGCTTGATTTATGTCTTGCTATGTTGTAAAACCTCGAGTCATGATCGTGTTGAGGGATCTTTATGTTGTCCAGCTATGGGATGAAGTAGATTCTTATGTCTTGTTGATTGTTGATGAGCTCAGACTTAGAAAGGTTAAGAGATTGCATGATGGTTGTGTCCATGGTAGGGCATAATGAAATGCTAATTTGAGGCTAAGTAGGTGGGTTATCACCTGCAGGGTAACCTGCAGATGTGTGATCTTTATGATATTGTGTGGAGGTTATATTTCAACCAGTGGGTTATATGTGTTGTGATTTGAGTGTGGATTAGTTGAAAAAGTTGACCCGATTCTCACGAGGATGAATGTGAGCTTAGCAGATGATTTGAGGTATTTTATGGTTTGTGTTTCATGAGCTTGTGAAGAATTTAGTTGAATCTCACTGCGGAATATGGCAGTAATAGAGTATAGGTATTGTGAATTTTTGGATGTTTTCTTTCTATTGCTTTGAGCCAAGTGGGGGAGTCTGCCATCGATAATTTGATTACATGGTTGTGTGTTGTATTGGTTTCGATCTGAGGCATACTTGTGGATCGGTTACGACTTGTAGAGGTTGGTTTGAGGATGACTTAAGCAAGAAAAGTTTTCGATGCATGATGCATTACACATTATAGATATACAAAGGTCTTGGAATGGTTTAGCTTTGCTATTGTAACATATGTAATGTACTAAGAAAAGGGATTCACTCGATTGCTTATAGGTGTGGATTACTTCCTTGGGTGCTGGGGTGCTAATGGAGCATAGATTGTTCGGCTCGTTTGAGAGTTGAATAGGGTAGATGACTCTCGAGGAGTTTCTAAAGAGTTTAAGATTCATATGTGGCATTTGGTGATTTTTTGGATTTGTATATGGCTAATATATGAGATTTGCATTAGATGGTATCGGTAATCGCGGTATTTCTATATCATTACGGATTCTATATTTTAGTATCAGAGAGATTAAAAAAATCAGTTTAGATTCACATAAGTTCTCTTCAGAGTGAGTATCTCGGGTGTTGTATTTTGGGTGCTTACGAGGGAATACAATAGTTTATGGGCTTCAGGGTGACATAGTTTCATGCTAGGATATCTTGTGTTAAGATTTTGTTAAGGGTCGTAGTGTGCTGGTAAGGAAAAGTATTAACTTGAAGACAATTCAGAATGAACTCAAAGAAATTGGACAGCTTGGTGGTAGATTGGGTTAGCATGGTAATGAATATAATTGGTTATTTTGGTTCATATGGTGTGGTGAGTCTCTACATGTGTTTTGTGGCAATACTCTTGGGTTTGGAGACCTGCGTCACTTGGTTGGATTCGAGGAATTCAGTTCCGATAGCTTGGTTATGTGCAAATGGGTCTTGCAGAGTTCTCGATGATTTCTACCACGACTTGGGGTGGATATTTTCTGCAAGCATGGGGAGTTTGTTGTGCGTTGTGGTTTTCTCCTAAATATGATTAGGTGGAAGGTTTCTAGCTAATCGAGTATGTAATATGCTTGTGATTTAATGTTGATAATATGGTTATAATGTTAGCATATGATGGTATGATATATGCGGTGCGTCATGTGGGATAAGATTTCCATATGCAAGGTCACAATTCAGTTTTGAAGGGAAGGTCATGAATTATTAGACAACATGGACGATTTCAGATGATTATATGAATGTTATTAATACTTGGTAGTGCCTGAGAAGGGTGCACATTTCAGAAGGCGCACTGTGTTATGACTTAAAGAGGCTTCATTGTTTTTATGGTACTCATCTGGTTGATCGACTACTAGTGTTTAAATTTTACTTTGTGGAATGAAAGAATTATGGAAGTATTTATCATGGAAAGATTGTGTTTGAAGGATGTGTCAGTCACTTGAGTGGTCGAGTTGGGATCGGATACGGTGATTCTGGTATTCTATGGATTTGGAGACTATGAGTTCTTAGAGGCAAAATTTTCCTTGGTTGAGGACTGTGTAAGTATGGCCAAGGTTAGATAGCTAATAGTATGTGTTATAGTAAGGTTATTGTGGACTTGTTGAGGGTTATTTATCTATCTCGAGATGACTGGAGTTAATTTGGGGGCCAGTTGGCAGGACCATGAGGATGTGTATTCTACACCAGGTCATATTTGTGGACTCAACACAGTTAGTGTTGAGGGTGAGTCATTCGGTTAGAGTTGAGCTTGTTCATGTTCTAATATGTTCTATGTGTTACTCTTCTATGCAACGATGGGTGGTGATCTGTTGGCTAATAATACACTAGATGCATTTCTATCTGAGCCATGAAGTGAAATTCGTGCGAGATGGCTATTGGGGTGTTGAATTTTTTATTGCGCCTTGGTTATGGTCTTTCTGGTATGTCGTATATGGTGCTATCTGTTTCTCCATGGTTATAGTCATGCACTTCGTGTACTTGATGTCGAATTGCATGTGGTTGTTGATTTTGACCATTGTGGCTTGAGGTATGTCATACGGACCGATGTTTGGATAGAGTCACGCATTGAAACTGAGTTATGTTGGGATATGATCCTTTGTTCTACTATGTTTGATGGATTCTTAGCATTGTGCTTGTGGTAGTATCGATTGAGCTTGTAGGACGGTTCTTTCATTTGAGTCATTTTCCATGTTTGAATGTGCATGGATTGCACGGTTTGATGCTTTAGGTTGTATTGGTGTGGCATGTCAGTTGAGTACCTTGTATTTAATGAAATTTTTAGGCATGAAATGATTGCTATCGAATTTGATTACGGTTTTGGAAGAGTAATATCAAAAGTCAGCTTAGAATTTGGGCTATGGTTTTGGTTGGGCGAGTGAGCTCTATGACTTGTTGATCTGATGAGGAGTTATGAGTTTATGTGTGTTTCTTTCATCATCGGTCGTGTACAAAGGTTTTGAACAAAGTTTTATTTTAAATGAGGCTCATTACATGTACTGTGTTTGTTTTTTAGCAGCTACCGTTATCGAATGTTATTGCTACGAGTATGTGAGTTATGTGGTATATCATGTGATTACATATAGGATTATGGTTATGGATTGATACAGCGTGCTAAGACATATACACTGATTCAGGTCTTATAAGGAATTCCGGATGTTGGAAATTGGTTTACAAGTTTTATGGGCTAAGATTGAAGGAAGAATCTTTGGGTATGTTGAGTTGACAGACTTATATGTATTGAGGTGACATGGGATCATCCCCGAGTATGTGCATGGTAAGGTTGCACAATGATTTGATGGCTTTAGAACAACTCTTGGCATATTCGAGGACGAACGTATGTTTAAGTGGGGGAGAATGTAACGACCCAACCAGTCGTTTTGAGCATTTTTTTCCGTTCAGGATTGGGGTAAGTATTTTGTACTCGGTTTTGATTATATTTCATGGATCTATCTTTGATTTTGGTATTTGGATTATGACATTTAAAGAGAAATTGAGGATTTTTTTTCTAATCGTTCCTAAACTGAATTTTTCAATTTTGAACAATAATTTGTAGTCAGCTTTAAGTAAAATTAGTATGGTTGGACTCATAGTTGAATGGGTTGTTAGATTTTGTGAGTTTTGTCGGGTTTTGAGGTGCAAGCCTGGGTTTGACCTTTTGGTTGTCTTTGAGTAAATGTGTAAAGGTTTGATCTTTATCATTTGGAATTGTTTTCTTAGGCATTATTTGATGTTTTAGAGTTGCTTTGGCTAGTTTTGAGCCGTTCGAAGGTTGATACGAGCAGGATGGCATTTCTAGAGTGTTTTTTGGCTTGCTCAGTATTGGATTTGGCTTGTTCGAGGTAAGTAACATAACTAAACTTGGATTTGAGGGTATTTGGCGCTGGGAACTATGTTATAAGAAATGTATTGAGGTGGCACACATGCTAGGTGATGGGCGTGTGGGCGTGCACCGAGGAAATCATGATTCTAGTTGACTTTTAGACTATGACGGGGCTTGTTTTGCTGTTATATCTTGTTGCATCCATGTTCTCCCTACTTGCTTGATTATATGAGATGTGACTCATGTTAGAAATTATGTTTTGGCTATGTGCTTATTTGGTTGAGACCTAATGAGGCTATCTCTATTGTTTTGAGTTATCTGCTCTAACTGTAATTATATACTCAGTTATGATTCTTCATTTGCACATCATCTCTTAGTTACTGTTCATAATTCATTCTTATATCACATCTTATAATTGTTTTGGCTGAGTCTTACGAGATTGTGAGCCCTTGAGACTTGAGTGATTGACGACTGAGTTGGGGCCT
The DNA here is from genome assembly GCF_000715075.1 of Nicotiana tabacum. Taxonomy (NCBI): domain Eukaryota; kingdom Viridiplantae; phylum Streptophyta; class Magnoliopsida; order Solanales; family Solanaceae; genus Nicotiana; species Nicotiana tabacum. Next base: position 72,094,912 of record NC_134085.1, read on the forward strand.
CAGAGCCGGATTCGGTATGATATTTATGAGATTGGGCTGCACGCAGTAGCAGGCCATATTGGCTTTTTTATACGGTGAAAACGGAGGGTCCAATTCCTCATCATCAAAGCACCTCAGAAGATCATTTCGAAGCCTCGAGGCTACAAGGCTATGGTCGAGTTTCCTCCTTTGAGGTTCATTGACTTCCGACCTTGAAATAATGTCGACTATAGATATGGCAGAAATATGGAGTTCCCAAGATACATGGCTAGTACTGACAGAGCCTAGTGGACTACCCTGACCCTGAATTAGGGTGTCATCTAGCTGTCCCATCCCCCTTCTTTGTCATTAATGTATTATGTACTATGTTGGGATTCCCCTCCTATATAAGGGGGATCCTTGTCATTTTGTAAACACCTGTTGCTTCAGCTGCTCCACACGAAATATACAGGAACATTCTCTCTGCTCTCTAACATTTTCTCTTGATATTGTTGCTTCCATTTACTGTCTTCAATATTGTTCGTCATTATTGCTTATCACTATCCATAAAAAGCCTTTGTTGATTTTACTATAACTGTTAGCCATACTTCGATCGCCTTTGATAGCTCACAGTCGAGCTTTCGAGGCTCCCGAATCGATAATCTCGAGGCCCCAACTGTCAGCCTATCGGTTTGGTTATCACCTTACATTTAACTCTTACCTCGTTTCTAAGTCTCATGCACAACATCAACCGCTTAACAACTAGCATAAAATAGATCACATATTTTTAGAGTCCCATAATAAAATTTAATTGTTATTACCATTTTTACGACAAACAGTTTGGCGCCCACCGTGGGGCTAAAAATAATAGTGATTATTTTCTTGCTGGTTTTACTACATAACGCAAGTTATCTTTCATGCTTTCTCTTATCCAAGATCTTTGATTTCAGGTCGAAATGTCTAACTCGGTGAATGGAGGTGAAAACAACAACCTTGAGGACCATAGAGAAAATGGTTTGGCTGCTCCAGGTGTTGGTGTACCACCACGAAACCATGGGAATGCACCAAAACCAATCCCCGTGGACGCGGTCTCACACGACGCCCAACACATTGACATAAAGCTCCCACACTAACATGAGCGTGCACCAAGGGGATCCATAAGAAGATTAGAAAACCCCAACAAGGGCAGAACGAGAGGATAGCCTTCATGTTATTTTTGAAATGTTGCAGGCATAACAGCTGGCTATTGCTCAGGTGCAAACTCAGTAGAAAACTCTTAGCACAGCAGCACCAAGGACAGCTTCTTCGGCAGAATAGGTACCAGAGAGATTGATCAAGAACGGATCGATAGCCGATCCCGTCATCGTAAAGATCCTCGAGGACCTCACCAGAAGGATCAAATCGAGCGAGAAAAAGATAGAAGACAACAGCAAAAAGGTCGATACCTACAACTCCAGGGTCGACCAAATTCCGGGCGCACCCTCGATCTTGAAAGGTGTGGATTCGAAGAAGTTCATACAAAGGTCGTTCCCAGAGGAAGTGGCTCCAAAACCTATTCTAAAGAAGTTCAGAATTCTAGAACATCCGAAATACAATGTAACCTTGGACCCCAATGAGCACGTTACTGCTTACACTTGCGCAATGAAGGGCAACGACATAACAGACGACGAGATCGAGTCTGTCTTACTAAAGAAGTTCGGGAAAACACTCTCAAAGGGGGCCATGATGTGGTATGATAACCTAGCTCCTAACTTGATAGACTCATTCGCCATGCTAGTATACTTTTTCATAAAGGCACATGCTGGTGCCCTCAAAGTGGCAACAAGGAAATCTAACGTGTTCAACATCAAGTAGATGGAGAATGAAATGTTGCGAGAGTTCGTATCTCGCTTCCAAATGGAAAGAATGGAACTACCATCGGCCTCCGACAACTGGGTGGTGTAGGCCTTCACTCAAGGTCTGAATGAACGAAGCTCTGTGGCTTCAAAGCAGTTGAAACAAAATTTGGTCAAGTATCCCGCTGTGACCTGGTCGGACGGCCACAACCGATACCAGTCGAAGATCAGGGTCGAAGACAACTAGCTAGGAGCCCCATCGAGCTCAGCATATCCAAACAGGCTTCTGGCGAAGGTGCCAAAGCCAAACAAAGAAAGATATCTGCCATACACCGAAGACAGAAGGAACACCCCGAGGCGTAACCCACCTCACAATGATCGAAGGATAGACCGAGGACAGAATCTTCGGGGACTTATCAATAGAGCCAGATTCGATATGAACGCAGGGCCAACGGGAGCACCTCACTTATCAGAATACAACTTCAACGTCTACGTATCAGACATCGTGTTCGCCATCAGTAAAATTAGAGATGCCAGGCAGCCTAGGCCTGTGCAATCGGATCTTTCACAAAGAAATCACAATTTAGTGTGAGAGTTTCACAACACGCATGGCCACAGGACCGAGGAATTTCACCAACTCCGAGAATGTGTAGCTCGACTACTTAACAAAGGTCACCTCCGAGAATTCCTCAGCGACCGAGCCAAAGGTCAGTTCCGAGAAAGGGAGGCGACTAAGAAGAATGAAACAAATGAGCCACAACATGCCATCCACATGATCTTAGGAGGCATCAATGACCCATATGAGCTCGTGATAAGAAAGACAAAAATATCCATCACCAGAGAAAAGCGAACCCGAGGGTATATACCCAAGGATGCCCTCACATTCAGCAAAGAAGACATCGAGACCTTTTCTCAATCCCACAATGATGCACTGGTAATCTTTTTCCTTGTAAATACTTTTCAAATAAAACATGTACTCGTGGATCCAGGTAGCTCGGCCAACATTATTAGGTCAAGGGTAATAGAGCAACTTGGATTGCTTGACCAAATCGTGCCCGCCACTCGAGTCCTTAACGGATTCAACATGGCAAGTGAAACAACAAAACGAGGAAATCACCCTCCCAGTCAATGTTGCCAGCACAAACCATAATGTCAAATTCCATGTCATCGAAGGAGATATGAGGTACAACACCTTGTTCGGTAGGCCGTGGATACACTGCATGAGAGCAGTACCATGCACCCTCCACCAAATTATGAAATTCCCGACAAAGGATGGGATTAAAACCGTCTACGGGGAACACCATGCGGCGAGGGAGATGTTTACAGTGCACGACGTGTAACCGGCACCAATACCTCCACTCGCAAGAGAGCCGAAGGTTAATCAAACTACATCTTCGATTAATCCCGATTAAACAAAGAAAAGGACCATATCACGTCCTCATCTCGAGTAACTGAGACATATCAGACCTTGAAACATCGCCGGCACATCCGACACTAAGGTATAACCATCTAATTTTTCATTGTATATTTCATATTGACCCTTATGCAGGCGCCCGACCGAAGCAGTATAAGCGCTAACCCAGCTCAAAGACCTTAAGGTTTTAAAGCATCTGTTGTACTCTTTTCCTTTGGCCGAGTTTTTATCCCGAAAAGGGTTTTACTGGCTAGGGTTTTAACGAGGCAACATCCACATGCTACCTAAGGAAGACTCAACAAGTATTCGAGGTTTTTTTTGAAATCAACCTCGATCACTGGGGGGCATCCCCCCGGAAGGCCACCAACTCGGAAAAGCCAAGAAACTCCAAATGGGGTCCTAATAGGAAAATGATGTACCGGGCCAAACGGTCAAACGAACCGTGTCCGTATAGCCAGGCCCTGATGGCGGAAACGTGTATACTTTTACCAAGTAATCAGAGAATACCTTTTGTCAAAGCATCTCTCACTCCAAAATAAACTCAGTATTTTCGCCAAAATGGTTCCTCCGTTGAAAGTGTGTGGGTCAACTGGACCAAAATCCTAAACATGACTCAAAAGGTGGTTGTTTATGCAAAGTCAGCCTCAGTTGACCCACACAGAAAGTGCCCTGAATACTCGGGGACTGGCGTCAAAATCTCAAAAAACGCACGAACTCAGAGTCGGGATCTCCAAAATCGTAAGCCCTCAATTAGGCAAAACAACATTTACAAGTAACGGCTTCCGAGCCAAGATACCCTCGATTACTCGGGTACTATTGCCAATGGCCATTCATTAAAAACCTCGAGGCCATAAGACCCCGAGCGGGCAAACTCGATCTTATAAGACCTATACAAGGTAGCAAAAATATCTGTAAGATCTCAAGCAAGGCATGAACAATGCTTGTACCAAGTATACAAAACTATAAGACCTCAAAGGCATGTAAAACTTGTAAGACCTTACTAGAGGCATAAACCCGATCTCAAAGTATTGGCTATATATCGAACTTATAAGACCCCTAAAAAGGCATACCCTCGATATAGATGCCGAAACTACTTCACTCGGGACTCAAAGGCTCTGGCCGAACACAAATGACTCTAGTCACAAGGTTGTGCCAGTCAAACAAATGTGACTCGGGGACGCCCAACCATCGCTACAAAATCACAGGACTGCAATTACTTCGAATCAACTTCAAAAAGAACCAGTTAAATAGGCTACCCTCGATATAGGCAAAAAAGCTTCGACCATGTCAGCTCCAAATCACAGGCTTTGAGATACTCAGCCTCCGAGACAAACCTCCCAAGGTGCTTGATTATCGCCATGTAACGACTCGTAATCGAGGTTCTCCTCGAACAGTCGAAGAGTCAGGCAAAACGTTTTTCAAAAAGTCCTTAACGGGGGGAAACCAAAGCCTATATAAGGTCGCTTCGACCCAAGGCATAAGAGACATTGTTACGCGCCCACACTAAAAGGTCATATTGGTCTAAGGCGTAAGAGCCATTGTCGCTAGCCCACACAAATCCGAAAACTTAAGGGTCAAATCAGCTCGAGTCGTAACCCGATTTGGAGACTGAACCTAAAACAGTTAACTAAAAAGGTCGCATCTACCAAAAGTGTAAGAGCCACTATCGCCAGCCAAAAACTCGGCAACTTAAAGATCAAATAAGCTTGAGTTTATGCCCAACTCGGGGACTCAGCCAAAAACGGTTAGCCTAAATATGCTTGAGAGCAAAAGCGCGTAAAAGCCTATGGACCAGCCTAATGAGCCCTAGGGTCATATCACGAATCTAAGGATTCCTACAAAAAAATGCCAGAAGGTTTTCTTTTATACACATATACAAAAAAATGCAATCTCTATCTATAAACATGCTTTGAAAATGCTATATACAAATGGCAAAATCTACGCCCCCTGGGAGCTACGGCCTTCCGGCCTCATCTTCGCTTTCTTCGGTGTCGGATAGAAGTAACCAAGCATCACGCTCGTCCACCCTCACTCGCGCCAACTCTTCCGAGAGGAAGAAACCTTTAGGACGGATCTCCTCGAGGGTCTTTCTTCGAGACTTGCAACTAGCATATTCTTTGATCCTCTCTTCGTGGTCGAGGATCCTTCTCAACTCAGCTTGAGCATTGGTAGCGTCATTTAAATAGATCGCCATCTCCTGGTCAGCCTTAGCTCGGCTTATTATGGCTTCATCCCGAGCAACAACGATCTCAACCCTGACCTTCAAAAGCTCGAATTCGAGGTTTTTAATCATATCAGTTTAAACCGAAGCATTATCACGAGTCAAGCAAAGTTGAGCCTCAAAAGCGAGAACTTTAGCCAGAGCACCCTTCCCCTCTAAAGCTTGAGCCTCTGCCCGAGCTCTTAGCTCATCATGCTCATGCTTGGATCGGCCAGCTTCATCCTGAAGGCGCTCCAAGGCCTCCGTCTCTTTCTACAACTGAAATAAATGAAGCGTTAGCCTCAAAAGATAGAAGGCGGAACGCACGCTCACCCAGGACAGAAAATTACCTGCTCCTTCAAGTAGTTCCCATAATTAAAGCTCAGACTCATCTCATACCACAAGTAAACCAAATTGACTTCCTTTTCACCATAAAGGAGCCTAAGGGATCTCTCCTCATCTAGAACTTTCCGTAGCCTGACTTCACAACGAAGCAGACCGAACCTAAGCTTGTTGAAGGCCTGCAAAAGAAAACCTGATAAGGAAGGGAAGGCGCGAAGCTCGAAAGGCATGCACCAAAATTCACCATGAAGTGAAGCCGCTGGGCTTCCTTGAAGGCTGAGCGCACATCTTCCAACCTAGTTCCCCCAGCTCTAAAAGGATCGACTTCGGTCGAGGCATGGACGCTCGGTGTATGTGACCCCGGGTTTCTAGTATCTCTCATCGACGGAAAAAGAAGGGGACAACAACGAAGAAACCCTCTTTCCAGAACTAGGAACCACGAGCGTGGTAGGCTTGGATGATGCTTCTGCTCCAAAGGCCCGATCCTATTTTGCCTTTATTTGAGCATATCACCCTGTAAAAGCGTCTCTCGCTTATTATTGTCATTCTTTATCCCAGAAACTGGCAACCCTTTCCCCTCTCCAGACGAGCGCAACCTCGCCTCGAAAGGCTGTGTGATGCCTACAACAACAATATTAATACGCATAAAGGGATAATACCTCTCCAAATGGAAGAAGGGAAAGGAAAAAATAGCACAATACGCACCATGATGTGTTGCTTCCCATCTGCCCTGGGACAAAGCTCGTCTTGCGCTCATCACAAGTCGAGTGGGTTGCCAACTTCTGTACCCAATCCGACAGATAAGGAATGGTGTCCGGTGCCCATGAAACCTCTGCAAAAATCGAAAAGAAGGCACGGTTACGAAACCAACTTTCGCCATAGACAAAACTGAGAAAGCACGGAATGCACCACTTACGCATATGGTTCCATTCCTCAGGGAATGGCAAAAGCTCCGCATGGATAACGTCATCGGTCAAAACTCGAACGAAGTGACTCATCCACTCCCGGTCTCCATCTTTCTCATCATCAACAATGAAGGGCGTAGTTGATCGACATCGCAAGGTTAGCAGACCTCGATGGTGAAAAGGCTGGTACAGCCTAATAAGATGACTGAGCGTAAGTTCAAGCCTCGCCTTCTCCGCAAAAAATCTCATCAACAACACTATTCGCCAAAATGATGGGTGGATCTGCGCCAAGGTAACCCGATAATTCAAACAGAAGTCGAGCAAAACCTTACCAAGGAGGCCCAGTGTAAAAGGATATGTGTACACATTCAAAAATCCATAGGCACGATCTATGATTCCCTCATTCGGGGAAAATGTCTGTAACACTACTTTCTCCCCCCATCCGCAGTCTTTTCTCAATAACTCAAGGTACTCTTCTCCTATCAAAGAAGTAATCTTCAAGGTATACACTCGTTGGTCATGAATGCCGGAGGCGGAACACTCCCCTCCCTGCCAAATAGACTCTGATGTAGCAGTCATGGTTATGGCAAAATTAGAGAGCTAAAGCAAGAATTTGTGCTAGTACGTTAGTGCTGAAGTGATGAGAGACTTAGCGCAGAAAAAGAAGGGCAATTACTTAAAATGGTAGGATCTCCAAAGGAGCAGAAGCGACCGTATATATGGAAAAAAGCGGCAGCGATTCGCCTGCCTAAAAGGCTGACGACATCATTGCCAGTCCCGAGGTGGTACCCAACCTCGAGGACCTCCATCAAAAAGAAGTTAGGCTCTAAATGGCCAACGACATCATTTCTAGTCCCGAGGTGGTTCTCGACCTCGATTTCCCTCCATCAAAAAGAAGTTAGGCTCTAAATGGCTAACAATATCATCTCCAGTCCCGAGGTGGTGCCCGTCCTCGAGGACCTCCATCAAAAAGAAGTTAGGCTCTAAATGGCCAACGACATCATCGCCAGTCCCGAGGTGGTTCCCGACCTTGAGGACCTCTATCAAAAAGAAGTTAGGCTCTATAAGTCAAAGACATCATCGCCAGTCCCGTGGTAGTACCCAACCTCGAGGACCTCTATCATAAAGAAGTTAGGCTCTAAAATGCCAACGTCATCATCGCCAGTCCTGAGGTGATACCCGACCTCGAGGACCTCCGTCAAAAGAAGTTAGGCTTTAAAAAGCCAACAACATCATCGCTAGTCCTGAGGTGGTACTCGACCTCGATGACCTCCATCAGAAAAAGGTTAGGCTCCAGGAAGCCAATGACATCATTACAAGTCTCGATGTGGTACCCAACCTCGGGGACTTTCGCCAAAAAGGAGTTAGGCTCCAAGGAAACATGCATTTAAGCTCCACCCACATGGGCTTGGTCCCGGGGTGCCATTTGAATTATGGCAAACCCCCTTCCGGGATCTATCTACAGCGCATTAAGGCTATCTACGATAAGTTCAAAGCAAGTTTCCAGGTGGTCCGGATTTGAACGAACATCCAGTCGGGGACTACCCTCGAAAGCTCAAAGGTAGTCCCTATCCTCAGCCTCTAAGCGAATTTCTCCTCAAAGATTACCGCAGAGCCTAAGTGATAAATTACAGTCTCTAGGCTCAAAGCATTACTTTCATTCAACTCAAAGTAAGGGTCCCAACGACCCGAGTTTATCGGTTCAATCCAGGCTCGATCCAAGGAACAACGAAGGGTTTCATGAGAGGTCGTATTAGTCAATCAATGGTCAGAAAAAACACTCACATATGAGCTCGATATTGGCATCAACCGGTAGAGTCATACATTCAGAATCTCCATAAACGTAAATAAAAGGGAATACAATAAGCATCGAAGGCAAAATTGAAGAAACTTCTTTGTATTCATAAAAAATAGTTGATTACAAACACCCACGAGGGGTACATATATATGCATAAAATATCTCACGGAGGGTCCTTACACAGAAACAAAAAAGCGAAAAGGTACATATATAGCAATAGCCTAGAGCCTAGCCTACACTCAAAGGCGCTTCCCCGGTAGCAGGATCTTCGAGCATCATCCACTCGGGAGTCTTATCTCTATCCTATAGAATGGCATCTTCAAAAGGGGAGATGACAAAGAGGAAAGCGATGGAGAATGACAAAGTGATGTGGAAGAGGTAGAAAGGAACGAAGAAGTGGCTGGGTGAAAAATCTGGCTAGTATGGATTTTGCCAGGCTACTATTGTAAACCCACTTCTTGGGACGTTGCCCCAGTGCGGGATGCAATAGTTAGTAGATAGTACCACCTCACTCCATGGAAAGCAAAGGGAGTGAGGTGTCGCACCAGGTAATCGGGGGAGTTGAGCAGTAGTGTATAGTTTGAGCTCCCTTTTGAGCAGCGGTGTAGAGTCCAAATATATCCCTAGGTCAAGAGAAATCAACCCCCTGCTTCGTCGTCCCGAGCCAACAACAACAACAACAAAACGGTGTAGTCTCGTTCGACAAAAGAAAGTCCAGGAGACAGGTCGTGGCATGGCTGATAGAAACACCATCGTATGACCTTGAGGCCATGGGCCTTAAACATGGTGAACGGCATTGGGTAAGGACGACAAGAAGAGAAGTATGGATAGATATGGGAAGATACTTAGGTGAAAGGTTGATCCTAGAAGGCTCCCATTTATAGAAAGGGAGGCAGCATAACCGATGGTTCCATTATTGCCCTTGGAAAACATAACGACAAGCGCATTTAATGCGCCCTTGGGAGCTGAACCGATGGCAGCATTATAGATCTGATGAATGTGAAACCAGAATGCTTTGAATGACCTTGGAAAAGCAAAACGACGGGACGTTTCGGTTGCCATGGAGGCTTGCATCGTTGGTATGACATCATCGCAGGAAGTTCGAAGAGTCGGATGTCAAAATCATTTCTTATCGCTCCTATCTAAGAAATGCGGGGACTATCTATATACGCTGAAATCGGAGGGTCCAATTCCTCATCATCGAATCACCTCAGAAGATTATTTTGAAGCCTCGAGGATACAAGGCTATGGTCGAGTTTCCTCCTTCGAGGTTCATCGACGCCCGACCTTGAAATAATGTCGACCACAGCTATGGCAGAATTGTGGAGTTCCCAAGGTACATGACTAGGACTGATAGAGCCTAGGGGACTACCCTAACCCTAAATCAGGGTGTCATCTAGCTGTCCCATCCACCTATCTTTGTAATTAATGTATTCTGTACTATGTTGGGTTTCCCCTCATATATAAAGGGGATCCTTGTCATTTTGTAAACACCTATTGCTTCAGCTGCTCCACACAAAATATACAAGAACATTCTCTTTGCTCTCTAACATATTCTCTTGATATTATTGCTTCCACTTACTATCATCATTATTGTTCTGTATTTATTGCTTATCACTGGCCATAAAAATCCTTTGTTGATTTTACTATAAGTGTTATCCATACTTCGAACGTCTTCGATAACTCATTGTCGAGCTCTGGAATCGACCTTGAGGCCCCCGAATCGATAAGATCGAGGCCCAGATTGTTAGCCTATCGGTTTGGTTATCACCTCACTCTTAACTCTTTCCTCATTTCTAAGTCTCACGCTCAATATCAACCGCTTAATAACTAGCATAAAAATATATCACATATTTTTCGAGTCCCATAATAAAATTTAATTGTTATTACCATGTTCACAGTAAACAGTTTTGTATTATTGTTTGGGCAGTGTCACGCCCCAAATTTCCCTCCGTAGGATGTCGTGAGGGAACCTAGTCACTAAGACTTGGTAAACCTAACAAACATGTGGAATAACTGAACTAATGATAAATATAAGTCTCCAACTCAACAGGTGTATAGAACAAACGTTACAACTCAGCATAATCAAATCCCGAGACTCGGCGAAATATAAGTCACAAGGCCTAAGAAAATACTAGATAATCCTATACATCATGTCTATATATAAAAGATAATGAATAAAGAGATCTCGAGAGAGGGGAACTCCGAGGCTGCAGATGTCGGCAAGTATACCTTGAAGTCTCTGCAATAGGATTCCAGCTAATCCCCGGGCTGGTAAGAAGTACCTGGATCTGCACAAAAAGATGTTTATAAGAGTAGCATGAGTTCACCACAACGGTACCCAGTATGTGCCAAGCCTAAGCTCGGTAGAGTAGTGAAAAGATCAGGTCAGGGCCCTACATGTAAAAAATAAAAGACTTAAAAAATATAGGCAGTTAATAATGACAGTAATAAAATTGAAACAACGAATAGCATATCAAGGTTAGTTACAGAGGACTAAAGCAAATAGTACAACACGGAGAAAGATAATTAATAATATTCTAAGGAAACAACGGTCAAAGACAAGTTCAAAAGACTGGGGAAGTGACAACAAGAGTCACTACCGAGGTACCCTCTCGTAGTCTCAAATCACACAAATAAATCACAATCTTTCCTTATATAACCGCAGAAGCCTTTACATTTAGTTTTTAAAATTGTTTTTCCCAAAATAGCCTCCCGCGTTTTAGCCTACCCTATCACACTGCATGGCTCCTATTGTTCCCCAACTAGCCATGCATATCAAGCTCAACTTATCTTACCGCATGTGTTTCAACCCCCAGACATTATACCGCTGCATGCATATCAATATCATTGTTTTCCATGAAAATGGTAACAACAATTAAATTTGTAAATGAGATTCTAAAAATACGTGATCTATTCTCTAGCTAGTTGTTAGAGCAGTTGATGCTAAGAACGTGAAGCTTAATGATGAAATGCGAGCTAAAACAAGACAGTAATCAAATCGAAGGGGCCTATTGCCCGGATGCAAAGTCGGTCGATAAGGACCTCAGGGTCGGGACGCGAATCAAGCTCGAGCTATCGGGGGCAACCAAGAATAGGATAACAATTAAGGATACGGTCAAGCAAGGCTCTTTACGGCTAAAGTTGCGCAATATAGCATGAAATAAAGTAAGAAGACAATAGATGTTAAAGCGGCCTCGAGCTAGTGAGAACGAACAAAATAAGAGAAAGAGAGAGAGATATTATTGCTTTGGTGGAGAAATAGAGCAACATCAGCCTCTTATATAGTGGTATGGTAAAAAGTCCATTAAATGTAAATATACAGGGATGGGACAGCTAGACTTGACACACCAGAGCCTATTGATTCTAGTTTCTCACCTCGGGAGTTCCCCGTCTTCGTAACCTTTGCTGGGTCGCGAATAGATCCCTTAAACTCGGAGACTTTGCAGGGCCGCGTATGATCCTCGAGATAAGGATCCCGATCATGATCCCACGGCCTCGAGGAGCTGACATAACATTCTGAATATACCTTAATGGCAGGAAATGGATTCCCCTGATTTCACCGCATACAGATAGTCTCTGCGTTTCCTAAAACGAAGTAATAGGAAACGATATTGAATCGTCATCTCGAGGTCATTATTGCCATGACATCAACTGTCTAAGAGCATTAAATGCTATGCCCCAGATAACCGTGCAGGGCCACCGGTAAACACGATAATCGAGAAACCCACTAACTGCCATAGTATCGTCTCTTCTACTTCCCTAGGTATAAATGCGCCCGTTGCTAGATACTCCCCATCTTCACCCTTCCTTTAGGCCCGTGAATCAGAATTTTGCTATTTGACATCTTCACATCTTTCCCTCTTTTCACAGGAAGGTTTAACCATTTTTCATGGCCAGGACTTCTAGGACGGTCCCTCAATGGAATGATATTGCGTCGTCGTCCCCATTACCTGATGGCGAAAACACATTGATTCCCACATTAGAGCAATAGACTCCTCTCGATATTGACACATCAAAGGATTTCAACATCGAGACTCCCTCGTCTACATCGGGTCGATATGAGCACGTATCTCGATATGTTAGCATCGTGACTGATGCTGACCAAGTGAAGGAGGACTGCCGATGGAGCGAGGCAGTGGAGGTAGAGATTCCCGGCCCCGGAAACAATGTTACCGACTTCAAGGCTAGCTTTCTTTACATATATACTTACCCATTCACCCTAGGTCCTGATAAATTTGTCGAATCTCCTCCTTTGGAAATCGACCCGATTATCCTTGACTTTTGTAACCGATATCGGGTGACCCTCGGTCAGATCTACCGTCCTTTTAGAGGAACCTGTTAATGCTCAGGCACTTTATCGAAGGGGTCACATACGAGGTTTTAACCCTTAGACATTTGATTAGATTGTACCGCCCTCGGCTATATCGAGGCTTAATCAAGCTTCGACATCGGTCCAAAAAGTCTTTCTTCACGAGTGTTGATAAGGTGAAAGACCGGGGATGGATGAGCAGGTTTATTCGAGTGAGGACCTCGGATATCATCCCAGCCCGGAGGATGCCCTTTCCAGAGCGATGGAACGATCGACGTAAGTGAACTTCCCTTTAGCCACTTCTCAATTACTCTTTTGTTTGTCACAATAACCCCTTTTTGCTCTCTCCAGTCACTCCTTGGCATCCTGAGGTGGTCCCTGATTTGGCGGGATGGATTAGGCATTTGGATGAAAGGTTCTTGTATCGTATTCGGTCTTGGACCGTCATGGCTAAGGAGCGTTGGGTGGCTAAGAATCACGGTGAGGTTTCTTTACCGCTTGTGCTCCGCATTTTGGGTTTCCTTCAGAGCTCTAAGCAACAACATATTACGTTTATTGTGTTGGTGCAGGCCTTGGCGAGAATATGAAGATGAGGCCACCCCCAACAGTGAAGCGGAGGACTTGGAGCCTGATATGATAAGAAAAGGAAAGACACGGCGGCTACTGCTTGTCCTGATGAAACTGCTACCCTAACCTCCGTGTTGAACACCGCTGTCGAGGGGGAGGACGATGATGTAAGTCCATTGAGAAGGAGAACGAGGTCTGGTGTGAGAGATTTACAGGCACCCCGGTCGGAGGCTGCTGAGTTTGGGACAGCTGGGTCCGACGGGTCTAAGGAGTCGGGGGTTCTCGAAGAGGACACTGATGAAGCTTCGAATCGTTCGGCCGGATTCGATGTAGCTTCTGATAGCAGGACCATTGGTCCTGATGGATCGGGGTTCAGGGCTTTCCAAGAACATGGGTTGCTATTTGGAAAAATCGGTGACCTGAATGATCTTATTCAGAACTTTCCAGTCTCATCAAGAGAGTTGAGGGATGCTGAAAGGATGATCGGCGCCACGGTCGGTACCCCTTTCAAAGGGTGAGGCATAATTGCCAACATTTTTGATGTCGTTATCGACAGAGCTGATCTCGACATCTCTGGCGTCGTTAAAGTGGCCGAGAAGTACCTACAGCAGGTGACACTTCTCCTTGCACGTTTCTTTTCACTTTCGGGCATTATTCATCATCTTTCTTAACTTTCTCGTTGTGCCGCAATGTAAAGAGATTTATGATCATGCCATCCTCCGGCTTCGTTGGGAGCTTTCTGTCACGACCCAAACCGAAGGGCCGCGACAGGTACCCGGTGCTTTACTCAACCGAGTACCAACGTAACATATAATTCTTATCATGTTATCATGAGTAAATGAGCTAGAAAACCCGCCATAAGATAACAAGAATAAAACATAAGGGAATACTCAACATATAAAGACCCAACATGATATACAAACTAATATATGTGACATACGGGCCTATAAGGCCGACATGACTATTAGTAAACTCGAAACATAGGCCGACAAAGCCATACAAGTATCCATACACCTGACATCTGTCTACAAGCCTCTAAGAGTACATAAAATCATAAAGGTCGGGACAGGGCCCTGCCATACCAATCAATACATATCCAAAGCATACTGACCAAATAGGCAACTCCAGAGTAAGTGAAGTACTCCAACACCTTCGCTGAGCTGATAGCCTACTGGAGGACTGTCAACCTATCAATCGAGACCTGTGGGCATGAAATGCAGCGTCCTCAGGCAAAAGGGACATCAGTACGAATAAAGTACAAAGTATGTTAGGCAGGAAAGCATAAACAAGAACAATAATGTAAAGAGAGAGATAGAGGAGATACAACCTGTAACATCAGAGTGCCTCTGGGGGTTACTGATATGAAATGCATAATACATATATATACATAAACTTTTTAAAACATCCGCCTCTGTGGGCATCATCATCATCATATCGTACCCGGCCTCAAAGAGGACTCGGTAAAAGTGTACCCGACCATCATAAGGTTCGATAGAATCGTACCCGGCCACGTGGAGCTCGGTAAACCTAACTGATCAGTGGTTGCACAATAGGTGCCGTACCCGACCGATTATAGCGCGGCTCGGTAGAGTAAAATAGATACATATATATAATGCATGCTCAACTCATGGAATCACCTTCTAAACCTTTTGGAGTAACTTAAGAGCACTATGAACAACCATACCCTCAATATGAACCTTAGTAGAATTCAAGGATCATACACACTTGCTTAGAATAATTTTATAAGGAAAGAACAACATGGACAACCTTAGTTGCCAGAAGTAGATCTGTTATGAAGTAGCGTATTCATTTCACTTTAGATCATGCCAAAAGAAAGAAGAAAGTGCCTTAACATACCGTAAACCTTTTGAGTCCTTAATCACTTCCAAGCAACTCTTCAAACAAGTCAACTCAATCTATCATAGTATAAGGAGATTCAAAATCAGTGCTGAGCACAGGCTAAGTCTATAACTTAAGCTAGTAGCTCGTTTACGTAAATTTTGGCAGCATCTCCCTTGTAACAAGGGCCTCCCCCAATACCATATACAAACAACAATGACCAGAGCAATCCATCAATACATAATTATCAATATCAAGACACCATATAACCACAACAAGTCACAACTACATTACGACGAGCGGTAAGCTCCGATTGGAATCCGTATACCCCTTATCAATCCTTATAGACTTCTTACTTCAACATAAAAGTATCTTTAAATTGATAATGAAGTCATTAATCAATGATTCCAACCTTATACCATATATTTATAACAACGAAAATAATCCACAACTTCAATTATCCCCAACTAGCAACTTTATTCACTAGTTCATGTCTAGCCCATCCATTTAACTTAATAAATATCAAGATAACCTTAGGAACAAGCAATAACACAATATACATACCTCCTACAGTAACTTCAAGTCAAAATCCAAGTTATATTCATTTTACAACAACCCTTAATAGCAATACAACATCATAGAAGTGACTTAAGCTAATCCAAGTATTATCTTGTAGTTTATCATCCTAGAAACTTAACCAACATACAAGAAAGCTTAAGAACAATTATTAGGATTTTATACTCATCCTAGACAGCAGCAACAACTTGGAATTTCATCCAAATATAGCCCACAACAATCCTCAATGACAACACAACCTCAAAGAGGTGTTGTTCTTCACTAGAACTAAGTTTTGATGTTGAAATATGGTGTAATCACTTCAAACCCTTGTGGTATATGTTTAGGAGGGTTAGGAGAAGTTTGGAGACGAAGTTTAGTTGAAAAATGAGAAAAAATAGGCGTCCAAATCGTTTATAAATTGAAGTAGGTCAACCACCGCCTAAGTGGGTCCCATTGGGAGCTACTTGCGCAGTCTCGCGAAAACGCGAATATCTCTCTACCCTGATGTCGTATTGATGAACGGTTTAATGCGTTAGAAACTAAACTCGTAGACCTTCAATTAGGTAGGCATAACACCCCATGATTCCAAGTATATTTGGAGAAATTCCCAGATACATGTGACCTAAATTTCAGCAAATTTATGAATGTAACTTGTGATGACCTTTGCCAACTTTTGTTCCACAACTTGCTTGCCTTCAAAATGTAGAAAATGAATATCATACGACTAAAATAACTCATAGAATAACCTCCTTATCATGTTAATAACCCTAGTATCACCCCAAAGTACATGTTATAACATTCGAAACTTGTCGACTTTCGACGAAACTTACTTTCTTCAATTGGTTTAGCTTCTAAGATTTCCAACTCTCTTGGTACTCGTTATTCATGATCTTATATATTTGTAACCTCCAAGGTAACATGATTAACATACTTTATTTGCTTCCCAATAGAATCTCATTTCCGAGCTTACATCAATGACTTACGATGTACTCTCACGTATGAGAACTTGGGGTGTAACATCATTCCCCCCTTTGGAATATTCGTCCTCGAATGTTGACTGATGCGCTTATCAGTTTCATAAACTATAGATCTTACGAATACTTTAATGCTCATCTTTCCATCTAAGCAACTGTTTTGTGAATAAATCCAAACGCTTGGGCATTCCCCCCTTTTAGGCCTCTTTGTCACACCATGACATGTGGTTGGAATTCTTCCAACATCGTAACATTTGATACCTTATGTCATGTAGTATGTACGACTGTGTCTTTGTATGAGCTCCTAGCGAGTCGTATTCTCTTTTTCCTCCATCTTTTAGCTAATCTCTAAGCCTCACTTTATGAACATATACAAAATTATGACAAGCTGTCCCTCTAGGCATCTATAGGTGTACTGATGTATTTCACTTGGTACTTTATCGAACTTAAGTCTATTTCTATCTCTTGTTTCATAGCCTTGTATATCTATCCTTATGGATTTACTACATCTAGGTAGGTTATACTATACCATAAAACTTACTTCGATTTATTATTACTGAGGTTTTCTACCCAACTCCAGGTTAGTCTCTCGCTGTTTATCCTATATGTATAAATCTAAGTCCTTTAGTGCTTCCTCATTATTATTCATCTAAGAATAACAAACAAATCTCATCTCGAACTTTGGAACTTGTACCCATCCATTGTTTATTCACCTTAATGTTGATCTATAATCAATCACTGATAACTTGCAACCTCTTATGTAATACACTGTCACTAGGGCTCACATCTTATCGGGGAACATATGAAGTGATTTTCCTGATCTACCTAGGGATAATACTATACTTCAATAACCGTATTTCATTGCATCCCAACGTGATTCATCTTATAGGGGTATTCTAATCCCGTGCAATTAATGAAATCCCTTTCTCGTTAAATCACTACTCAATCAAAGGCCTAAGAATCATCCTCTTATCTATCACAATTACACCCTTATTCTACCGCCAGGGCAACATTCCATCTCTTCTAAATGCACCTAGTCTCAGACTCCTCTATGTTCATTCAGGCTGTACCGAGATTTTTATTACATATGGAAATCATCAGCTCCCTTGTGTTGATGGGTTTAATCTCGAGGACAAACATATTCTCGTCACCTTCTCACTCACCTTTTCATATCCTTACTCCTATCTACCTAAAACCTTGTTGCTTTACAATACTTTACCTTAGGACCTACACCGATCTATTTATACTACTCGCAACCTTCCTTTGACTTGCTAGCACCATAAATTTCCTTTCGTTCCTTCTCAGTTGTCCTTAAATGTAAGCAATTACTTTTGCTGGTCATTCTATCAATTGTTGCATGAGTACTTAGCTTGTCTTTTTGCCCACGAATACTATAATTTCTTGTACCTCATATGATCTCAAACATCACCTTTGATAGCTTTTTTTTTACCATTCATTAGCCATGATAGGTGCCACTTTCTTATGGAGTGTATATAATATTGTAGTGAGACTGTTGTTACAGGATCATTTACTCTCTAGCTCACTATGCTTAGGTGGAAACCTTCTTCCTTATTTCCTCAGCTAGTCTTTCATTGTAGTACTTTGGGAGACCTTCTGGCTCTTGTAAAGTTGCGAGCTTGATATATCGTACACCCGAAGGTAATTTTCGTTATTCTTACCCGCCCATAATAATCCTTAGTTACATAAATTTATGCCTTTGTGCTCGTAGGGTTACTTCTAAGCTCAAATTTTTATTGTCTCCTTAGTGGCACTCTCTCTTATTTTTATAAACCTTAAAAATGGTACCTTTAATTGCCTCAACTCCTATCTGAAATTTTTTTCAAATGATTGTGATCTCGTATCTGCGAGACTGAATTCACTATGCTGCAGTTCACTAGGCTCTTCCTGAATCAACTACTAATTACTCGTTGGTCCATTCTCATGTATATATATATATATATATATATATATATATATATATATTCTGCATAATCCCTCTTGGGATATATCCTTTGTCTTAACTTGTCTCTCGCCACTAGCTCCTGATGTATCAAGTGTCCATTCACACTTATTTATCAATAACATCCTGGCCGGAAACTTTTACTGCCTCTCACCGGTGTCGTGCTTGTATAATGTTCTGGAGTCGCAACATATCTGCAGGAACTGAATAAATGCAACATCATCCCTTTCTCCTTTTTAAAACATTCTTCCTATACCATTCCATAGTTAACTGAACTGCTTAACTTCGACTTAATACCATATCACACCATATTCCCCCCTTCAGGGGAGTACTAAGATTTAGTACTACGACGATCTACCTATAGTTGTTTTACCTCTTCATCTTTGGCATCTTTTCACATTATCAATGAACCTTAATCACATTATGGTAACCTTCTGTACTAGGGATAACTAAATTTTTTACGCACTAAGGTGACACCTACGATAACTGGCACACTTAGTCCCTTAAGATTAACTCTGCTCAGAGTGCTTGCTTTAGGTAAGCGATTTCCTAAATGGCCTTTAAAAGTTATTCGTCTGTTGTCTATTCTATTATTGTTGGAGAACGATCTTTGAAATTCTCACGATGTCGACCATTATCAAATCCTCCGGTCCCTAATTCATGTTCGGTTTTATCTTGTTCACCAGCCCATACTGATTTTTATTACTCTGGGGTCTAACATTTCCTCCTGGTAATCACGTTGAAGTCACCAACTCATTTCTCGAAATAAGGATATGACTTTATGGCTTATACTCTTTTATTGCCTTAAGGCTTGTCACCTCTTGTATTTTCCTTCACTTGACTATAGACTGTGTCATCGTGTCATATTTTGATTGACTGTTATCACCCCTATATCACATCTTACTCATGATGCTTCATTTATTTTCTTCTTATTCTCCGGATAATATTTTTTTGTCGATCACTTTATTCTGAAAACTTCAACAAAAAAGTTATTTCCCTTTAAGCTCTCCTAGCTTCATCTCACTGGCTCTTTGGAATGCCTAACATTCTTTTTTTTTACTCGGGCTAGAGTCATACTAAGGTAAATATTTGTCCCTTCTAGGATCCCACTGCCTATCTTTTGAAATTTTTGAATATTCCAGTATTCGTATCTGATTGTACTTCTCTAGAGTTCACCATCTGGGTGTCTTAGAAGGAGATCTATTACCACATTTGCACCATCTTTCGGAAATGTTAGTTAATGATAACAACCCATCCACAATTTTTGGGTTACTCTAACTCCAACTGGATCCTGATATCCCATCTTTCTCCTAAATAATATTTGTTAGCTCCCATAGAATATAACTGAGATGGGTGTGGCCAATTGTACTTACCTCTGTCATTGATAAAGGTACCAAAATGCTTATATTTCTCTGCCTGATTTGAAAATATTGATAATCTTTATTATCTGGGTGCCTCGTACCCCTCTTCACCTTACTTCTTTTACTTGTTAAAACTTGTATCTAGCTTCTGAATCCCTCATAGATTTTCACCATATTCGTGAATAGATATCCGTGCCTTAAGGCTCCTTATTAAGAATCATACACATCTTAGTACACACATGATCTGTTGAAGACATCATATTTACTCATCATAAGCATGATGTGAAATCGAGTTTCTCTAACTCAACTCTTCAACATCCACATGCAATCTCTTACCAACTGTCTTTGTGGATGTAGGTATCGTTGTATTACGACTAAAGTCTAATTTAGGAGTTTGATTTCTTACAACTGAGCTCTACTGCACGATCTAGAGTAAGAAGAAAGAGTGACAGACCTAAATGCCCTGTAGCCTCCTGCTTATAAGTGTGGTGCATAACACACCCATAAACAAGACTCTACTAGATACGGCTTGTAGACTCCCTAGGACAGAACTGCTCTGATACCACTTCTGTCACGACCCAAACCGAAGGGCCGCGACGGGCACCCGTTGCTTTACTCAACCGAGTACCAACGTAACATATCTTTCTTATCATGTTATCATGAGTAAATGAGCCAGAAAACCCGCCATAAGATAACAAGAATAAAACATAAGAGAATACTCAACATATGAAGACCCAACATGATATACAAACTAATATATGTGACATACGGGCGTATAAGGCCGACATGACTATTAGTAAACTCGAAACATAGGCCGACAAAGCCATACAAGTATCCATACACCTGACATCTGTCTACAAGCCTCTAAGAGTACATAAAATCATAAAGGTCGGGACAGGGCCCCGCCATACCAATCAATACATATCCAAAGCATACTGACCAAATAGGTAACTCCGGAGCAAGTGGAGTGCACCAACACCTTTGCTGAGCTGATAGCCTACTGGAGGACTGTCAACCTATTAATCGAGACCTGCGGGCATGAAATGCAACGTCCTTAGGCAAAAGGGACGTCAGTACGAATAAAGTACAAAGTATGTTAGGCAGGAAAGCATAAACAAGAACAGTAATGTAAAGAGAGAGATAGAGGAGATACAACCTGTAACATCAGAGTGCCTCTGGGGGTTACTGATATTAAATGCATAATACATATATATACATAAACTTTTTAAAACATTCGCCTCTGTGGGCATCATCATCATCATATCGTACCTGGCCTCAAAGAGGACTCGGTAAAAGCGTACCCGACCATCATAAGGTTCGGTAGAATCATACCCGGCCACGTGGAGCTCGGTAAACCTAACTGATCAGTGGTTGCACAATAGGTGCCGTACCCGACCGACTATAGCGCGACTCGGTAGAGTAAAATAGATACATATATATAATGCATGCTCAACTCATGGAATCACCTTCTAAACCCTTTAGAGTGACTTAAGAGCACTATGAACAACCATACCCTCAATATGAACCTTAGTAGAATTCAAGGATCATACACACTTGCTTAGAATAATTTTATAAGGAAAGAACAACATGGACAACCTTAGTTGCTAGGAGTAGATCTGTTATGAAGTAGCGTATTCATTTCACTTTAGATCATGCCAAAAGAAAGAAGAAAGTGCCTTAACATACCGTAAACCTTTTGAGTCCTTAATCACTTCCAAGCAACTATTCAAACAAGTCAACTCAATCTATCATAGTATAAGGAGATTCAAAATCAGTGCTGAGCATAGGCTAAGTCTATAACTTAAGCTAGTAGCTCGTTTACGTAAATTTTGGCAGCATCTCCCTTGTAACAAGGGCCTACTCCAATACCATATACAAACAACAATAACCAAAGCAATCCATCAATACATAATTATCAATATCAAGACACCATATAACCACAACAAGTCACAACTACATTACGACGAGCGGTAAGCTCCGATTGGAATCCGTATACCCCTTATCAATCCTTATAGACTTCTTACTTCAACATAAAAGTATCTTTAAATTGATAATGAAGTCATTAATCAATGATTCCAACCTTATACCATATATTTATAACAACGAAAATAATCCACAACTTCAATTATCCCCAACTAGCAACTTTATTCACTAGTTCATGTCTAGCCCATCCATTTAACTTAATCAATATCAAGATAACCTTAGGCACAAGCAATAACACAATATACATACCTCCTACAGTAACTTCAAGTCAAAATCCAAGTTATATTCATTTTACAACAACCCTTAATAGCAATACAACACCATAGAAGTGACTTAAGCTAATCCAAGTATTATCTTGTAGTTTATCATCCTAACAACTTAACCAACATACAAGCAAGATTAAGCACAATTAGTAGGCTGTTATACTCACCTTAGACAGCAGCAACAACTTGGAATTTCATCCAAATATAGCCCACAACAATCCTCAATGACAACACAACCTCAAAGAGGTGTTGTTCTTCACTAGAACTAAGTTTTGATGTTGAAATATGGTGTAATCACTTCAAACCCTTGTGGTATATGTTTAGGAGGGTTAGGAGAAGTTTGGAGACGAATATTAGTTGAAAAATGAGCAAAAATAGGCGTCCAAATCGTTTATAAATTGAAGTAGGTCAACCACCGCCTAAGTGGGTCCCATTGGGAGCTGCTTGCGCAGTCTCGCGAAAACACGAATATCTCTCTACTCCGATGTCGTATTGACGAACGGTTTAATGCGTTAGAAATTAAACTCGTAGACCTTCAATTTAGTAGGCAGAACACCCAATGATTCCAAGTATATTTGGATAAATTCCCAGATACATGTGACCTAAATTTCAGGAAATTTATGAATGTAACTTGTGATGACCTTTGCCAACTCTTGTTCCACAACTTGCTTGCCTTCAAAATGTAGAAAATGAATATCATACGACTCAAATAACTCATAGAATAACCTCATTATCATGTTAATAACCCTAGTCTCACCCCAAAGTACATGTTATAACATTTGAAACTTGTCGACTTTCGACGAAACTTATTTTCTTCAATTGGTTTAGCTTCTAAGATTTCCAACCCTCTTGGTACTCATTATTCATGATCTTAAATATTTGTAACCTCCAAGGTAACATGATTAACTTACTTTATTTGCTTCCAAATAGAATCTCATTTCCGAGCTTACATCAATGACTTACAACGTACTCTCACGTATGAAAACTTGGGGTGTAACACTTTCTTGCCACGAGAAGGAGCGTAATAACATTGCTTCGAAGCTACAAGATCGAAGGCTCGTGGCGCCCGGGGAGATAAAGAGATGGGGGAGCTTCGAACCACTTTGGAGGCGGTGCTCCGGGAGAAGGCCGCTCTTGCTGCTCAATTATTCTGCCTTGCTCATACCTGCTCTTTTACTCATGTGACTGGGGAATTGGCGAAATTCCAGGGCCTTTTCTCGGACTCTCGCAGGGATACTGCTACTTTGGCCACGGCTAAGTCTGAGGTCGAACGAGATGTTGTCGCTTATAAGGAGGATGCGGCCACAACGCATGCAAAGGTTCGTGACATATCCCTGACGGCTGAGCAAAAAATTGATCCGAGCAATCGAACATGCCAAAGCGGAGGCGAAGAGGGAGGTCTTGGAAAAACTCGAGGCCAGAGGCTTCGAGTTGTTTGCTGACCTGGAGGAGGCTCGTGCGACGGAGGGAAGACTGGCACTCTTGATTGCCCCTGATGGGGTTGAAGATGATAGTGGCGAGGAGTAGTCTCCGAGTCCTTTTTTATGCCTTATTTTTTGTTCCATATGTTCTCCCTCCTGGGAGACGAATGGTGTAAAGGAGTTTTTACTTTTTGTCAATGTATGAAAGGAAATGGCATAAGCTCCATTCCCTCCTGCATCAGCCCTTTGGAGCCTTTTCGTAGGACGGACTGGGGGCCCCGAGACTAGCCATGTCCCTAGGTTGAGTCGGTAGCTCCTCCGAACTGATATTTGCGACATCGGGGATCTCTTGATGTCCCTTGATTTTATGAATTATGTGGGAGCCTGGGATGATTCTGCCAGTGCACTCCCCAAGGAGAAGGTGACGTTAACGCGGCCAGAATTAATTGGCCTTCTTGGGCAATTGAGCAGTTGTTGCCTGACCCCTATATATTTGTCTATCTGCCCTTGAAGTGGCTATTTTGTAGTCTTTGATAAGCCTATCTCTTTTGTAGAGACTGGCGCTTTGTGTGTGTCCCTCCACTTCTTTGATTCAAGAAGTTTTTTGCTTGGATCCTCCTCTTCTTCTCCTTATTTTATCGTAGTCATGGCCGCTGCTTCGACACCTGATCCTCAAACGAATAGGATTCCTTCTTGTGTTCCACCTTTGGTTGGTGCTAGCGGCTCTCCCCCGATGCCGGGTGAGTGAGGCTCGGGGTGCGCTGCCTCGAAGAGGGTCGCCACACCGGGGAAGCCTCCTAATGTTCCGAGCCATCGGGAGCACGTGTCGAGGATTATTTCATCGATGAGGGAGGAGAACCTCGGGGTGATCAGGAGAGAGTGCGGACGGGGGAAAGGCATGATTCTACAAGTACCTTCCCCCGAGGAGAGTGTCATGATGTATGTTGAGGGTTTCTTGAGCGTGTATACCCATGTTCTCGTGCCGAGTTCCCCGGTCTGGGTCGGGCTTGATTTCTGTAGAAGGTATCAAGTAACATTGGCATAGATTCATCCTTTTCCCTAGAGGATAGTGCTATCGATGAGATATTTTGCTTATAAGGCCGGGATAGAGTTTATTCTTAGTCACCTTATAAGGTTGTACCGGCCAATACATTACCAGGGCCTTGTTGCTCTTCAGCGTAGGTCCACTCGAGCTTCTGTGATCAGCAGCGAGGAGGATGCGGACCGTGGATGGATGAGTCAATTCATTTGAGTTCAGATGACCGATATTATACTAGGAGAATTTTTACCATTTCCTGAGAAATGGAACTCCGCACGTAAGCACTCGGTTCAAACTGTCTTTATCTTGATATGAGGTTGGCCCCAAAATGATATCTTCCTGCCCTTTGTTTATCGCAACTCATTGGTTGGCCGGTGAGGTCCGTAATTTAGCCAAATATTCTCGTAGGCTGGCAGCTTGCTGGGTTCATGATAGGCGCCGGTGGCGAGATTTTTCAAAAGGGAGGTGGGAGGCGAAGCATCATGGTAGGTGCCTAGCGTCCCCCCCCCCCTTTTTAGGGACGGTTTCCTTTTTGCTGATTCACCTGATTCCTCTATCAAATGTGCCGGGAGCTCATTCGAGGCGAGACTGGGTTCCCCAAGGGAGGAAAAGAGATTGCTGGCCCAGGAATCAGGGAGCGTGGCAAAAGGAAAGGTGCTCCATGGTTCGAGAAGCCTTGTGGTGAGGCGCCTTCTCCGTAGCGGTTGAGGGGAAGCGATTCGTTCGGCCGGCAAGCTTCCAGGATTGATGCACCATCGGACGTTGCTTCGGCCCTCGACGAGGCTCGTCGTTTTGGCCTTATGGTGAGTTTTTGGCCGCGGTAGGGATGTTCTGGACCCATGCTCCTCTATCTTCCCTTTACTCACCTAGATTTTCTTCTTCATGCTTTTGATAGGCTCCAAGCCGAACTGCTTCATTGTGAGGCCCTTTTGCAGGAGGCTCGAGAAAGGGAAAAATCCCTCAAACTTCTCTGTGCAGCAAAGGAAAGTGAGCTCATTTCTTTATGGCGTGTGGTGAACCGAAGCCGTGCCCCGAAGGCCCTCTTGGAGAAACAGGTATTCTTCATTTCACGCAGGCTTGTATTCCCTTTTTTGCCTTGCCGTCTTTGACGTGTTGCTGTTTCAGTTGAAGGACAAGGCAGATGAGATGGAACAACTCTGGGGCAAGGTCGGCAAATCTAAACGTGAATTCACTGAGCTGCAAGTGTGTGTTAGTTCCCATTTTGAGGCCAAAGAGAGGGCTCAGGCCGTAACATCCGTTTTTGAGGTGAAAATTCAGGTCGCACGTGCGAATGATTCCGCTCGGCAAAGATGATCGCGAGACTCTCATCCGAGATATCAAGGGCAAAAACCAAGGTGGTGAATATCTGGGCCGAGGTTGTAATGAATAATACCAGGGCGGGGCAAAAAATGGATGCTCATTCAAGAAGTGCCGCTGCCTCTAAGGCCGATCTGAAGAAGACCCTCGATCATGCAAACAATAGGAGGGAGTACGAGAGGTGCAGATCTCGAAGGGAGACCCTTGAGGAGATTCATACCAGAAGCTTAGATCTTACGGAGGAGATCAAACAAGCCAAAGGAGAGGAGTTCGATGCCATGTTCCTGATGCCCGATGATGAGGATGATGAGGAGGAGACCGTCGGGCCATAGCTGCTAGAAAAAAAAGGGTGGAACCAATATTCCCTGCCTTCTTCATTGTGTATATATAGCTTTCATTATACGATGCAGGCCGATATTGCGCTACGTCATCAATATGTAGTAATAAGAGGGGAAACCCTGCAACTTGTATCTTCTGTATGTCTGCTTATTGGAGTTTCCATTGGGTCGATTCGATCACGGATTTGCCCTTAGGCTTGCATGCTTTAACTGTTTTCGGGTTCAGTCTCCGAGTCAGGGTCCGACTCGAGCTTAATATACCCTCGAGTTTTGCATTTTATTTGGGCCGGCGATGATTATTTTTATTCTCTGACTGAAAAATATTTTTCGTGTTGGCGACAGTGTCACTTATGCTGCTTGGTCACTGAGACCTTTCAGTATGTGGCCCGAAGGCTTGCATAGTTAGCTATTTCGGATCCGATATCCGAATTGGGTTACGATTCGAGCTTATTTTAATCCTTTATATTGTCAAAATTATTTAGCTGGCGACAATGGCTCTTATGCTGTTTGGCCGTAGAGACCTTTCAATATGAGGCCTGTAGGCTTATTAGCTAGCGACAATGGCTCTTATGTTGTTTTTGCCTGTGGGCTTTTTTGTAGGCTTTTCTTCCGCTCTTTAAGGTCTTTTAGAGTATTTTTGCTTGACCCATCGTCGGTTCCAGTTAAATCGTTGTCAGCAATGTTTCGAGCACCTTGTAAGGTTTATAGCTCATAGGTCGAGTAGATCTACGCTCTTGCGATTTGGAGCCGACATGGTTAGAGCTCGTTTTTTGCCTGTTAAGGGAAGCCTGTTTTAACCGGTTCTTTCCGAAGTATATTCGAAGTATTGGCCTATAATTTTTAGCGACAGTCGGGCGTCTTTGAGTCGTGTTAGTTTGGTTGTATCAGTCATTTTGATCGTAGTCATGTGCGTTTGGCCGTAGCCATTTTTGATCCCAGGAGATAGTTAGGCATCTACACCAAGGGATGCCTTTTAGGGATTCTTACAAATGCGATGTATAGCCTAAACTTCTGGGTTTTCATGCTTATTGAGGTCTTACAGTTTGTCATGCCTATTGAGGTCTTACAGTTTGTCATGCCTATTAAGTTCTTTTAGTTTGTATGATGTAGAATCGATCTGGTTATTCCGAGTCTGCACGCTAGGAGTCTTACAGTTTAGGATTTTCCAGTGCTCGGCGATTGGCGAGAGTTTCCGAGTCATCGAGTTTGTTTAAGCTTAAAGACCACTTCTCGTGAAGCTGGAGTTGCATTGTGAGGGATTTATGAGCCCGGGGTTCCGACCCTGGGGCTGTGTGGGCATTAAACCGTTTAAGTATCCGAGTATCTCGAGACGTATTCAGCGGAGAGGCCTTTGCTATGAATATGCCGAAATAACCTTTTTCTAAGTATGAAATGCCGAAAAGATATTCTTTATTTCTTGACGTAAATATAGGTTGTAAATACATGTCGTCTCGTTAATATTAGCTTGGCTCACGTGGATGTGGCTCCTCTAGTCATCTAATCCGTTTACATGATTCCGTTTTGAAACTTAGCCTGCCATTTATTGTCCTTTTCGAGGGGACGGTGTCCTCAAGAGTAGGCCATGGGTCCTTGTCGAAAACTTTAGTCCTACCTCTGTCATGGAGTTTCATCCCTTTTGTGGAGTGTGGTAGAAGTCGCCTCCGGGCGGTGTGCACGTTGTCATTTGAATGAAACATCCGTGTTTCACAGGCTCGGTGTTCCAGCCCGAGCTCAGGCAGGCTGTATAGAGGGAGTGGCCTTCCTGATTGTTGTGGCGATCGGCATCTGGAATCCATCAAAGATTCCGTCCCGTTAGTAATTTGGTTCGTTAGTCTGAACCGTCCCGTTAGTTTTGGCCTGTCATAGTCAGTATTATTGATTGAACCATCTGCACTCATGAACACATGTTTTATTTGAAATAGGCCAAATGAGGGAGGGTGTTACAAATCACGTTAAAACGAGGCCGAGGCGAAGTCTCGGTGTCCCTTTCCTTGGATGCAGGGGCGTCCTTTGGGTATATTCCCCGGACCCATCTTTGCACGGCGATGAGCTCTTTCACTCTGAATTTTATGGATCATTGAAGGGTGCCGCCGCCCCTTTACTGTCGTGGCAATATGCCGTGGCTTGTCAGTTTCATTTTTCCCGATCTCCTTCCTCCCTTGGAGCTGGATCCGAGCCTGACCAGTTGATGATACTTGGTGGCGATCTCTATTGAATAGCACAGTTGTCGTTCTTTTGAGCCGGTGACCGCGCACGCCCTGCGGTTCCTTCGCAGGGCCATAGTTCCCTTCAAGGGGTCTTGGTCGAATAGGACTGAGCCGCCTGGTGTTTCCGGTTTCGCTTATGGTGATCATGATTTTTGGTATAGCAATGCTGAAATCGTACTCGGCTGGGCAGGGTTTCCCTGCTAGTTGTGCCTTGTTGAATCTTTTCCATTGGAGGTTCCTCGAGGGTGCTGTCCTCGGGCTATTTCCCTATTGTTGCAAGGTAGGTTGCATCTCGATTCGTTCCTTCCATTCGCTGTGTATGGATGATACCTCCATCCGTTTGGCATCTGCTTCTTTGTCAGGAGTTTGCTTGGATAAACCGAACCTGAGGAGGTTCCTAGACGATTGTCCATGGCCCTGATTTGTGGCCGGTGCCGGGTGTGGGCACCCAACCAAACCTCAGCTGGGTATCTAATAAGGCTTCGCTTGAAATGTCCTGGATTCATCGGGCATGCTTCGTTTAGGCCTCTAGTGAAGGCCTATGTTGCCTGATCGTCCGAAACTGTGAACGATCTTATTCGTCCTATCAGATAATGGGGTGCGGCTTCCCGCGGTATTTCATTTCTTCTTCCTTTGGCCTCAAGTGTATCGGGCCCTCTCGTTACTACTTTGATGGCATCGGCATGTGCTTCCGCGGAGGACCACGCTGGTATGGTAAGCGAGTCTGTGAGGTCAGGTGCCAGGCAGTGGCGCTGCATCATGGTTTCTTTCGAGAGAGTTTCTTCGAACTTCCTCAACGAGACAGGCTCGAACTCATCATCTTGGAGGTCGTTGCCTTTGAATGAGCTCGCGTAAGTGGTGGTGCGCCCATAGGGATCTGAGGTCCTGTCATACCTACGGGGTTTGGCGTTTCGGATTATTGTGAAGCGAGTTCCGGGACCGTTTCCTCAGGAGACGGTTGCTGTAAGAGCTTCCACGAACCTGATTCAATCCTTTCGAAGAGATTCCCAAGCATCCTCATTGTGGTGGGGTCAGTTACCGATCCGTTGTTGCTTGATCTCTCGAGTACCAGCTCAGCGTAAGGAGGTGTCTCCGGTGCTACTGCGTTGGGAGTCTCCGAGCGACTTTGCAGCTGAGCGATAGCTAACTGCTGTGCCTGTAACATTTCAACAATAACATGAAGATTCACTTCCTGTTCTACCTAGGCCGAGGTTTTTTGAGCTCCCTGTCGATCAATGCACTGTATGCTATCATCGGTGCGTGAGGCTTCGTCGACCTGTTGCGCGCCTTGCAAGCTCGCATCCGCTTAAATCGATCCAAATGCATTATCGGGGTCCCGCGGTGTCGCTCCAAACTCTGGAGCAGCCATGCTATTTTTGCCGTGGTTTTCGGGGTAATCATTCTCAGTATCCCTTACGGAGCCTGACATTAAACTTAAATCAAAATATTTTGGGCAAGAAAAAGTGTGAAAGATAATGTGCATTTGTGTGACGAAACTAGCAAGAAAATAATCACTATTATTTTCAGCCCCACGGTGGGCGCCAAACTGTTTACCGTGAAAATGGTAACAATAATTAAATTTTTAAATGGGATTCTAAAAATACGTGATCTATTCCCGAGCTAGTTGTTAGAGCAGTTGATGCTAAGAACGTGAAGCTTAACAATGAAATGGGAGCTAAATCAAGACAGTAATCAAACCGAAGGGGCCTGTTGCCCGGATGCAAAGCCGGTCGATAAAGACCTCGGGGTCGGGACTCTAATTGAGCTCGAGCTATTGGCAGTAATTGGGAATAGGATAACAATTAAGGATACGATCAAGCAAGGCTCTTTACGGCCAACGTTGTGCAATATAGCATGAAATAATTAAGAAGACAATAGATGTTAAAGTGGCCTCAAGCTAGTGAGAATGACCAAAATAGGAGAAAGAGTGAGAGAGATATTATTGCTTTGGTGGAGAAATGGAGCAACATCAGCCTCTTACAAAGTGGTATGGGTTCCCCTTATATAGGCGAGGGAACATGGTATGGTACAGAGTGCATTAAATGTAAATATACGGGGATGGGATGGCTAGACGTGACACTAGAGCCTATTTATTATAGTTGCTTGCCTTGGGAGTTCCCCGTCTTCGTAACCTTTGCTGGGTCACATACAGATCTCTTAACCTCGGAACCTTTGCAGGGCCGCGGATGATCCTCAATATAAGGAGCCCGATCATGATCCCACAGCCTCGAGGAGCTGACATGACATTTCGAATATACCTTAATGGAAGGAAATGGATTCCCCTGATTTCACCGCATACAATCACACGTATCACAAATCACACGTCAAGTTCCCAATATAACAACTTGTTAGAGAAACCAAACAATAATAGAATTTAAGAACAAGGAGTTCACGATTCAACAACAATATATACAAAGTCTTAAAAATAACAACTGGAATAATAACTCAACAGAATGATATTTCACAACTGAACACTTTGCCTCAATAGTTATCACGGCCTTTGCAACTCAATACCAATTTCAACAACAAGATATTCCAAGAATAGCAATTTAAAGTTAACGATTCAATAGTTAAATAATGAATATGAAATAACAGAGAGAAGAACTTCAGCTAAATATGTAGAGCAATTAGAAAGTAAGAGATAATACAAGTAGACATGTGAAATTAGATTAAAAATTATGATTACAACATGTAAGGTAACTCAATTAAGGCATGAAAGGAATCTATATAGCTAAAAACCGGTATTGTCCACATGTTGCCCGTGTACACACTCGTCACCTTGCGTACACTACTCTTACACATCACTATTATCACAAACAACACCAATCCTAAGGGAAAATTCCCTACACAAAGTTAGGCGAGGCACTTACCTCAAACCACGCTAAATCAATCAACTAGAAGGCCTTTCCCTCAATTATCAAACTCCGATCGGCTCGAATCTAGCCAAAGCAATTTCATACTATAAATATAACTATAGGAAACTCATTCAAGCAATGAAATTGCAATCATTGTGAATAATTACAAATCAACCCATTCCCGCGCCTCATAACATGACAAAAATTAGAAAATACGAACACACATTCAATATCGAGTCCAACCATACAAGAATTACTCAAATCTAACCTCTATTCACCTTTCAAAACTCAAAAGTTTAGTCTAGGAAGTTCCTATCATTTTTCTCCAAATTCCAACTCTAAAACACTAATTAAATGATGAAATCAACAGTAGATTCTTTCAAATTAACCAAAATTCATTTAAGATTCCTTACCCCAATGATCTCTCTAAAAAAAAACCCTGAGAAATCACCTCCCACCGAGCTCTTGAAGTCCAAAAATCTATTATGAATCAAAACCCTCAAATTTCATATTTCTGCCAAGTGACTTCCGCTTTTACGGCCTTTGGTTTGCTTCTGCGACACCGCACCTTTGGGAAAACAATCGTAGGTGCGGATTCCACTTATGTCAAGGATTCTGCTTTTGTGTAGAATGGCTCGCACCTGCGAGTGCACTTCTTCGGAAAAAGTGACCGCACCTGCTATCCCTCCCTAAGCCTCATCCTCAAACTCCTCTTTTGCGCAAGATGGTCCGCACATGCGTAGGCGTACATATGCCCAGATTTCTGCACCTACGAGCCCAGCCTTGAAATCTCCTTTTTTGCTTTTGTTGCACCACCATCCGCAATCGCGATTCTGCAGCTGTGGCCAATCCTTCCGTAGGTGTGATGACACCAGAAGGCATGTAACTTCAGCAATTAACATAAGTCCAAATTTCGATCTGGATTCGATTCGAATCACAACCGGGGCCCTCGAGACCCCGTCCAAACATACCAAGTAGTTCAAAAATGCCTAATGGACCTAATCTAGGCTAAAAATCACATCAAACAACATAAATTATACGAACCGCAACCCAAATTCAAGCCTAAGTCCGAATTACAAAACGAATGTCGATTCATACCAAAACAACTATGATTGACTTCAAATTTTGCACACAAGTCATAAATGACATTTCAGACCCATTCCAACTTCTGGATTCAGGATCAGACCCCGATATCAGTAAAGTCCACTCCCGATCAAACTTTTCAAAACTTTCTAACTCTCCAACTTTCGACAATTCATGCCGAAACGATCTACAGACCTTCAAATCAACATCCGAGCACGCTACTAAGACCAAAAATCAACATACGGATCTACTAGAAATATCAAAATTACATTTTGTAGTCATCTTCACACAAGTCAAACTACTGTCAACTCCTATGGCGTAAACCTCCAACTTAGGGACTATGTGTCCCCCTTGACTCCAGAACTCTCGCGAACTCGGAACCAAACACCCCAACAAGTCATATAAAAACAATATAATATGGAGGAATCATATTTTACAAGTCGAGACCTTACATTCTCCCCCTCTCAAAACAAACATTCATATTCGAACGAGTATAGAGACATACCTGAAGTGGTAAAAAGATGAGGATAATGCCTACGCATATCATGATCGGTCTCCTAAGTTGCCTCCTCGACTGGTTTACCCCTGTACTAACCTTCACTAAAGGAATGTTCTTCGACCTCAACTTCCGAACCTGCATGTCCAAAATGGTCACCAACTCCTCAACGTAAGACAAATCCTTGTCCAACTGGACTGAGCTGAAATACAACACATGAGACGGATCACCGTGATACTTATTGAGCATAGAAACGTGGAATACTAGATGAACTGAAGCTAGACTAGGTGGTAGTGCAAGTCTGTTAGTGACGATCGCAAAACACACACATAAATATGTTGTCTAGTCGAATATAGAAAATTGAAATATCGTATCAATAGGGATTGAAGTTAAACAAGATTATCTTAGTTTGTAGCTAGATTATTATCAAAGATGATCAACAATTGAGAGTTTTATGATTAAAACTAACATTAACCAAGAGTCTAACTATTGACTAGTGACAATCAACGCAAGTAATGAGCAAAGAATGTTACCAATTGGGAGAAGGTAGTGTTGATAGGATATGTGCAAGATAAATGTTTGGGCTTTAACTCTAGATAATTCACTTCTAATGTTCAAGCGAGTCTCTCGAATTCACTTGGTTATTACTTCAATTGCTTAGTAGAAACTCCTCCCTCTATTAAGTCTCAACCATACAAAATTAACTAATTTTACGTACGTGAAGATATGCCAGAATTCGTAGTGGATTGGTCTTTTGGAGAACCTCTCTAAATATTCCTCCTAACTAGATTTAGTTAACAATTCAACTATCCTCTTTCGATTACAAAGAAGAATTAATGAATTCAACCAACAAAATATAACGCAGAGATATCACAAGTTATGCCTCTCTCGATTACATGAACTAGTGAATATAGATTCAACTATTAAAACATCCAAACGATTCAATACATAAAAACTAGAGTAAATTATCCACAAACAATACACCAAATCCATAGAACCCTAAAGAGAACTACTCCATAGATTTGGAGCAATTCATCGAAAATATGTTTATGTTAAAGGATCACATAAACGATCCAAACACTTGTCTTGAGTAAGGATTAAATGATGATATCCTTGGGATTTTTCCTCTCTACCTCCTCCTTAGCTTCCTTTGGTCTAAGATGTGTCAAAAGTCCAATAAATAACACTTTTACATGTGTTTACACTAAGTAGGGTCGGGCCCAAACTAAACCACCTTCTCTTAGACGAAATTGAAAAATACACAAGCGCACTGCATGGGGCGACATCCCATGAGGTGTGGTAGTGGGGTTCATCAAGGAGCTCAACAATTCAAAAGGCAGCATAAATGCACAAGCACGATGCCCCATATGCCGCCCCATATGCCGCCGGTGTGCAACATTCTCAAAGTCTAGATTTTTCTTGACTTTTTGATATCCGAACGCAATTCTCGACCCCCAAACATGATCCTCGCCTAATTCTGCTACACCCCATTTCTTTGTACGAAAGAGTATTCGTAATTCAAATGATGTAGGCTCATAAATGAGGTCATCTTTGAGAGTACATAAAGTAAGCTAATCATGTTAGCTTGGAGGTTACAAATCATTAAGATCATGGATAACAAGTGCCAAGATGGTTGAAAGGCTAAGAAGCTAAAAAAATTAAAGAAAATTGGTTTCGTCGAATGCCGCAAGTTGGTAATGCTGTAACGTGTAATTTTCTGATGAGACTAGGGTGCTTAACAAGATAAGGAGGTTATGTTATGAGTTATTTTAGTCGTATGATAGTCAGGTGTTATGTTTTTAAGTCAACCAAGTTGTGGAACAAAAGTTGGCAAAGGTCATCACAAGTTACATTCATAAAAATGGTGAAAATTAGGTCAAATATAGATGCGATTATCTCCCAATAAACTTGGAATTAGGGGATGATATACCTACCAAATTGAACATATATGAGTGTTTTTTATAACTCATTAAACTGATTTTTAATACCACATCAGAGTAGAGAGATATGTGCTTTTCTACGAGACTACGTAGACTGCTAGGTGACAAGTAGGCGTGTCATATACTTACTTAAATTAGAGTCCAAAACGCGCTATTTTTGGTCGGCCAAAGAGCCCATTTAAGAGATTATCTCCTGCAATATAACACTCAATTATATAACACAATAACCAGACCTAAATCTCTACAAACAACCTCCCAAAAATTGCCCACACACCCTAATTGATTTTCTCTCCTTTTCAAGTTCTAGTTGAAGGTAAAACCTAGAGTTTAATGAACCAAGATAGGAGATGGGTTATTCAACAAATAATGCATGTTTACTTCCCTCTTTCATCCATTTTTTATGGAGATGTAGGGAAAGTCGTTCTATAATTGTAAGAACTCACGAGATGGTGATCGGAAGTTGTGAGTTGGAATTATTCACTTGTAGCGGACTATTTTGTGGACTATTATTGTGTTGCTGTTGAGTTGCATGTTTTACTACTATTTTCTGGATTTTTGGAAGAGGAAGGTTGTGGATAAACACTACATAAATGCAGGGTGACGGGCTCATCGTTCGCCGTAATATATTCGGGTTGTTGGGCACTACTATTGTTGTAGTTTTGTGTATGAAGAGATTGGGGTGTGTTGGGCTGTTTTGTAGTATTTTGTGGTGTGTATAAGGTTGGAAAATAATGTATATAGGTTTATATTGTTGTGTTCTTGTGTTGTTGGTGTTATCATGAATTTGGATGAAATAAGGATTATAGGGGAGATGCTGCTTGTTTTTATACAAAATAAGCTTGTCATTCGTTGTGTGATAGTTGTACCTTTTGTAACTTAATGATAGTATTATTATCGTTATTGTATATTAATGTGTAAAGAGGTGAGTTCAACTTGGTTATTAGAAAGATTGTGATAATGTATGTCAAAGCTAAACCTTTCCTTCATTTTGGCATGATCCAGTAACTACATGTGTTTGATAACGATAAAGAGAAGCTTATATTCCTGAATTTATATACACTATCCTAGTCTCATAAGTTACAGTATTCTCCCTTATCGGGACTTCATATTCAATTGAGTATTGTCTTCTTCCGGTGAAGAGAGCAGAGGGTCTATATATATATATATATATACAATATTATAGTATTTTCGCCACCATCGAGCTATAATCGATGGGTAGACCCCTATTGGGCAATCTCTGATCAGATGGTAAATCGTGTACTGAGCCTACTATTGTCGAGCTCCTTTGAGCGAGCCTACTAAGGCAGAGGTGTTATACATACCGAGCCTTATATGGAAGGTCAACTATTTTACTTACTATATTGAGAGAGACAAGTCAGTATTAGCAGGTAAGCCTATTTTGAAATTGTATTTGACTCCTAGGTACTTTATGTTATTATATTACTAGTTCAGCTTCAGTTCGCAATTACTTTGTTGCCTTCGGTATTACTGGTTTTAGGCATTATTTTCAGATGATTCAGTATATGGCATCATCGGCCTAAGTTGAGGGTTACCCCTCTAGAGTTCACAGTTATAGACTGGTTCACTCGGGCCGAGTATGGCACCGGGTGCCGTCCAAGTCTCTTCAGGTTTGGGGCATGACAAACTTGGTATCAGAGCAGTTCTATTCCAAGGAATATACAAGCCGTGTCTAGTAGAGCCTTGTTTATAGATGTATTGTGCACCACATTATATAAACAGGAAGCTACAAGGCATTTAGGGGTCTGTTACCATTCTTTCATATCAATATCATGTTATAAAGCTGAGTCATAATAGTTCGAGCCAAGACTTATGTTTGCTAATTACTTAGATGCTTGCAATTAGAAAATTTATAGCTGGCCAGAGCGCTAATACAGCAGCAGGTAAAGGAATTAGTAGAGAGAGAATTCTTGACGATGTGGTCTTGTTTGAGGACCTATTAAATCGTGCATCCTAGAAGGGATATATATTTACTTTAGTATGACTCCCGCCCCTAGTAAAAAGAGAATAGTAGGCAACCCGAAGAGCCAGTGAAATGGAGAAAGGGGAGATAAAAGTGAAAGAATATTTTGTTGAAGTTTTAAGAATAAGGCAATAAATAGAGATGTTAGCAGGAGAATAAGATGAGAGTAAATGAAGAATTACGAATAAGATGTGATAAAAGGGTGGTAACGGTAAATAATAATATGATAGGATGATATTGTCTATAGTCAAGTAAAGTAAAAAACAAGAGGTGACATGCCTTGAGACTATAAAAGACAAGGGCCGTATATGGCACCGAGTGCAGGCCACTCCTCTTCAGGTTTGGGGCGTGACAAATTCTATGGGATTTTACTCAGACTTCAAAGCTCCAAATAGTTTGAATTAGCTCCATAACATCTGCATCACTCAAAATCAACTCAACAAGGCATTGAACATACAATCTGTGTGTATACGGTGAAATCAGAGGGTCCAATTTCTCATTATCAAAACACCTCGGAAGACTATCTCGAAGTCTCGAGGCTGCAACGTTATGATCTATTCTCCTCCCTCGAGGCTTGTTGACAATCGGCCTTGGGATAATGTTGACCACAGCCACGGTAGAAACGGGGAGTTCCCAAGGCACGTGGCTAGGACTAACAGAGCCTAGAAGGCTACTCTAAGACCCGAATCAGGGTGTCATCTAGTTGTCACATCTTCGTACTTTGTAATTAATGCTTGTTGTACTATGGTGGGATTCCCCTCCTATATAAAGGGGATCCTTTCCACTTAGTAGGGGTCGGTTGCTTCAACTATTCCACATGAAATATACAAGAACATTCTATTTGCTCTCTAACACATTCTCTCAATATTGATTCTTTCATTTATTAACTTCATATTTGTTCATGATTTATTGCTTATCATTGGCCATAAAGAGCCTTCGTTGATTATTTTATAACTGTTAGCCTTACCCCGATTACCTTTGATAGTTTGTAGCCGAGCCTCGGGATCGACTTCGAGGCTCTGAATCGAAGGGCTCAAGGCCCCGAGTAACTGACCTATCGGTTTGATTATAGCTCTCTCCTTAACTTTATTTTGCCTTTAAGTCTCACATATCTAGCATCAACTGCTGAACAAACTAGCATAAAAAT
This sequence comes from Nicotiana tabacum, assembly GCF_000715075.1. Lineage (NCBI taxonomy): Eukaryota > Viridiplantae > Streptophyta > Magnoliopsida > Solanales > Solanaceae > Nicotiana > Nicotiana tabacum. The sequence continues at coordinate 72,133,005 of NC_134085.1, forward strand.
AGATCATATATTTTTAGAGTCGCATTAACATATTTAATTGTTATTACCATTTTAACGGTAAATAGTTTGGTGCCCACTGTGAGGCTAAAAATAATAGTGATTATTTTCTTGCTGGTTTTGTCATACAACGCAAGTTATCTTCATGTTTTTTCTTGTCCAAGATCTTCGATTTCATGTCAAAATGTCTAACTCAGAAAATGGAGGTGAAAACAACAATTTTGAGGACCATGGAGAAAATGGTGTGGATGTCCCATGTATTGGTGTGCCACCACAAAACCCTGGGAATGCGCCAGAGCTGATCACTATAAACGCGGTCGCACGCATTGCCCAACGGGTCGTTATAAGCTCACATACTGACAGGAGCGTGCATCAAGGAGATTCGCAAGAAGCTCAGAAAAACCCAACTAGGGAAGAACGTGAGGTTAGGCTACATGTTATTTTTGAAATGTTGCAGGCACAACAGCTAGATATTGCTTAGCTGCAAAGTCACTAGAAAACTCCTATCACGGTGGCAACAGGCATAGCCCCCCTAGCCGAACAGGTACCAGAGAGATCGAGCAATAATGGGTCGACAGCCGACCCTGTCATCATAAAAATGCTCGAGGACCTCTGTTGCACTGCCTTTTTTCCCTCCGCGGAGAGGAGTCGAGGTTTCAACATTCATGGGGTGTAATGACGCATTTCCTTTTTGGGAATTGGGTATTTGAAGAGTCGCCACCTAACGATTTTAAGGTGCGTTAGGGAACCTATAAGGTCTATCTACAACTATGTTTGATAACCAAAGATAGGGTAAGGGCTTGAAATTATCCTAAGGGGAAGGTATTAGGCACCCTCATGATCCACTAGTGTGGTTCCCGGCCAGATATGTTTTGTGAATTTGTGCAATTAGTAAGTAAACAAATAAAGCTCAATTAATAGGGGATTTTAAGTTTAGATACACAAGTGTTTGAAAAACGATTAATAAAAGCAAGGTTTTGAAAAGAATTATAGTTTAAGCATACTTATAAAAATTAAGGGGGTGTCCTAGGTTTGTTTGTAGTATGGATCACATCAATGCAATACCCGGTATGACACTCCTTAGAAGAGGGGATACACGTGGTATTAGTGCACCGGTCATCATATCCATATCTACCCTTTCCCACCCCATTAAGGTAGTTAAAGCGAGGGTTGGTTTCGACCTCTATTGCATCTATTACCCGTCCCATTCCTATCAGTCCCGGAGGAATTTAGGACTCATATTCCTATAAGAAGGAGGTTCTAGGCTGACCCTTAGGTTTAAAGGTAAAATACTAAGGCGACATACAAAACATATAAAATTGCAGTGAGGTAAAACATATAAGCAAATAGAAGGCTCAGTTATACCTCCGCAAACAGTACACATAGACATCACGACTCATGCACAGTTAAGGTCTGAATTTAAAATCTTAAAGTAGGGTGTTTAAGTCAGGCCAGATTCATTATATAACACAGAAAAAAGTCTGAATCAGGCCTGCCTGTTGGTTGTAGCAGTTGATAATTAAACAAAAGCAGCTCCAGTTTTATTTAGGTAATTACCCAAGGCTTGCCTAGGCGTAAGCAGTATTCAGTAGTTATTCAGGATTGCTAAGAGAGTTTGGAGATTATTATATTACCTACAACATGATGTTCTAGGTGTTCAGCATACAGAATTATGGCCAGTTGCTTGTAAAAACTGAGTAAAATTGTTTTATTCCATTTACGCATTCATAGTTAGCCTAAGCATGTTTAAGCGAATGAAATCCTAAAGACATGGTATCTAATGTGCATAGATGCAGAATAATGCAGAATCCTAGGCAGGATTTCTATATGCACAAATATTACAGCGTTTGAACGTGAATTCCATAATATGCAGAGATGATATGTTTATTAGTTTAGCCTAAAACAGGATCTCTAAGTGTGCATGGCAGTAAGAACATGATCACAGAAACACCGATTATTAAAACATTTAACGCACGATTTTCTAAGTGATGTGATACTGAAATTGACATGCTGAAAACAATAGGTATAAGTCCTAGGAACACGATCTCTAATGTATGAAATGAGTCCTAAGCATGGTTTCTATTGTGCAAATAGGAATATAAACCTAATAATATGTTTTCTACCCTTTGGATATCTAAAGCATGCATATTTCCCATCCTTTTCACTACCCAACCCCATACTTGTTTAGAAATTATTACAGACCAAATGATTGAATTACAAAAGAAGTGCAAAAATAAGAAGTTACAACCATAGGAAGCTTGATCATGACTTTCTCTCTGAGTTATGTAATAAACCACTTCAATGCCAATATTGTTCCGAAGCCTTGCTCATATCTGGGTGTGTTAGAGTTCCCTAAGGACCTCAAAGGATCCCTGGCAGTGCTCACACCCAGATTGCATAACTAATAGAGTAAGTGCAGTGTGGAAGGGCCAGCTCTTATGTGTCCGAGTTCAGAGAGATCTCAAGGGTCCCAAGGCAAGGCTCACACAAGAGAGGCAGAACCTAGTATTCTAAGAGTATATGTAAGAGTGCTTGACATAGTTTGAAAAAAGAATTTATGTAAAAACTAGACTGTCAAGTTCATTTTTTTCGAAAAAGCATTTAGTGACAAAGGCGGTTGAAAGCAATTGTAGTAGTAAACAAAACTCAAACTCCCAATATGGGATCATACACAGAATTTATAGTCATACAAGGGGATCAAGGGATTTGGGACACACACACATTTGATTGTAAACATATAACCCCATCAAGGGTCTTAGGACTAGTTGGATATGCACAGCAATAACTGATACTTGCATGATCACAGGCTAGTCTAAAAGTACATAAGCACATTGAAGGGATAGGGACTTGGTATGGAAAGTACACAATAAGTGATTGACAGAGTATGACTTGAAACACACATAGGGGAGTGCATTTGTAAGGCCCCGGAAATTTCGTCAAGTAATTTAGGATTTTGTGGTGCCAGGTATGCTAATTATAATATTTTATGTGCTATTAATATGATGGGAATCAATAGAATTTGGTAAATAAGTTTATAAGTCTTATAATGTGTACTGTGGGGTCTAATGGGAGGCCTAAGTCTAAATCAAATTGGAAAATTTCATACTAGGCTAAAATTCAAAATGAGTTCGCACAAGTCCACAATTTGGACGAGCATATCTAAATATACATAAGGTTTTATGTGGTGAACAACCTATCAAATAAAAGTTCTTTGAGTCTAGTTTCTAACTCTTCAAACCGTTCGTCATTTGGACATTCCTACACAAAGTTATGATCAAATTACCAAAGGTTGGATTTGCGACCAGTTTTGCGATCGCAAAACGACAATGCGGACCGCATATGCGTCGCATAATGAAGCAGTGTCGGAAAAAACGTTATGTTGTTGCATGTTGATTATGTTGTAGCATAGTCGACTATACTATCGATTATGCTATCACATAATGATTATGCTGCAAGAATGTTGCCCACATTTCGATTATGTTATAGCATAATTGCACCACATATTTGACTTCGGGGGTCATTTTTGGAAATTTTCATATCCGAACCCACTTTGATAAATAAGCTTTAGGGCTTCATTTGGGACCATTTTACACTAAATCTAAAGAGAGGTGAGAGAATTTTAGAGAGAGAAAGAGGGAACCTAGCCTCCTAATCATCAATCTTGCACAAACCCACAAGAATCAAGCATGCTAATCTTTAGCTCACTATCTTCCGGGTAAGTCCTACTTTTAATATTTCATATATGATATTATAAGTTCAAAAATATATTGTGGGTTTATAAATAGGCCATGCATGTGCCACTAAGCTATAGTATGTGGTATTAATGAACTATTTTGGGTAGTTCTTGAAGAAATTGGATGAGGGAAGAAGGAATTTTTATTGTAGAATATTTTAGTCTATTTTACATGATTAGGTGTTTGATGAAATTCCTAAGAGAGTTTTACCATGGGAAATCCTTGTAATTTATTAATTGATTTCACTTTCTCCTTAAAGATTGTTATTGCTAGAGGTGTTGGTGGATTGTAGAAATTTAAGAAAAGCTTAAACAAGGTATATATGGATAAAGCCCCCTCTTCTTAGAAATTGAGCTCCCATGGTGTCCCCGCATGTGTTGTAAGTACGGAATTTGATATATGTAGCATTTGCTATTTCAAAGGATTTGGTGGTGCAAAAATATATGTGAAAGGTGTGTCTCAATGTGCTATTCTAGGTAAATTGGGGATATGTGAAGAATGTGAACTATATGCTAACTTGCCTATATTTCAAGTCAAGTTTAAATTGTGATTATTATGCCGGAACATGAGAATTCCTCTTTATGCTTACAACTTGAATTGCTCTTGTATGTGCCCATTATCTTAAATTGCATGTTTGATGTTGAAAGTGAAAGTGATGTGGAATGTGAGTTATGAAATGTGGCCTAATTCCAAGTATGATGTGATAATTGTGGCCCTAAGTGCCTATGAATTGATATATGTGAAATAAAGATTGAAATGAGATGATTAATGAGAAAGTAACGACGCCTTGGTAAGGCAGCCTAGCCGATCAGGCCGTGATCAGATGCCATGCCTCACACATGGTGGTATTGTGCTGATATTGAATTCTGAAAAGTGAGAATAAGATTGTGATTGCGGTACATGTCTCAAATGAGGCAACCTAGCCGATCGGGTCGTGATCGGACTCCGCTCAAGAAAGTGGTGGTATTGTGAATAATGACGAACATTATTAAATGCCCCAAATTAAAGCTATGGAAAATATGTGAAAGCTATGTGATTTCTTTTATTTTATGATGTGGTGATTGTTTAAAACTTTTGTTGAATTCTTATGATTTTTTTATTCTTGTATGGTTGTTCTTTCTAATGAGATGGTGTTTAGTAATAAATACTAGTGCTATTCGATGGCACTAACGTCCCTTTTGTCGGGGGTGCTACGTCATTAAATGGATGTAGGTGGTTCCATAGCAGGCAGTGGTGGTCGTAGCTAGTGATGCATCTTCCTTTCAGCTGACATGATGAGCCCCACTTCATTTCGGGGTCATGTATAAATTGTTTATCATGTACTTTGTATTTTGAGGTATAGTCGGAGCCTTGTTGCCTGCATTTCCATATTACTCTTCAGTTCTATTTAGAGGCTCCGTAGACAGGTTGTGGGTGGTGTTTGATAAAGGGGAATTGAGTTAGAAATCTTGATATTTGGTGAAGATTTATAACACTTGGAATATTTTGATAATAATGAATTAAGCTGCTAGTGGAAATAAAATGGAAGTTGTTAATGAAATACTTACAAAGTATGATTAATGGTATCCATCTCCTATTTATTCATGAATTAGTTTGGGTAGAATAAAACCTAACAGGCTTGCTCAGTCGGGTGTACTCGGTTGAGCGCCGGTCGCGCTCCTCGGTTTTTGGGGCTTGACAAACTTGGTATTAGAGCCTAAGGTTTTAATGTGTCCTAGGATGTCTCGGAGTTGTGTCTAGTAGAGTCCTTCTTATCGGTGTCTAGTCGACCACATCTATAAGTTGGAGGCTATTTGGACATTTAGGAATTTCACCCTTCTTTGATACTCCAGATCGTGCAGTAGAACCCAAGATTGGGAGCTAATTTCCTCGCTATATCTTGCTCTCAAGATGAGTAATCTTGAACCATATTCCACGAGTTTGAAGCAGTATGGAGGGAATGACCCCGCCATTGAATCTGAGGGAGATTGCCCAAAAGTTTGTTAGAATAATGTATCGAGCCATGGAGGGATTGGTAGAACTTGTTGCTAAGGGGAGTACCCTTGTTCCTATTAATGTCACTGCACCACCGGATCATGTAGTATATCAGTATGTTACCAATGTATGTTAAAGGTGTGGAGTCAAGGTGCATCAGTTAAGGCACCGCCCCACCAATATAAAGTTACCAAGTAAGTCACTCCTTGCTATATCATTATAAACACCGCACGATTTCCTTTTTGTATGTGTGCACCCATATTGAAGAGTTCTCATGAACATGGTCGAAATAAGATGTCGAGTCATAATACATTGCATGTACCTACTCCGTGAACAAGGCATATTATTCGTGAATCCACTCTATTCCAAATTCTCTTATTTACATACTCTTGTGGAATTAAGTTCTATAATGATGTCCTTGAATTGAGTTATAACTCTAGGATTAACACTTTCCACTTACATTCTTAAATTCTCAACAAGGGACTATACTTGATAAATTTCTTAAAGGATTTTTTTATTTACATGGACAATATCTGCTCATTTGTGCCTATGCATGCTCCGTCATAAAGTTTGACTATGTGGTGTCAAGTTCCTTGTAAAGCATTCCAGTGTTGCGATCCTTCTCGAGTCACTCTTTTACTCACTGGTGTATATGGCTTTTATGGTCTGAACAATCACTCTACTCTTTTTTGAGTATCATCATGAGAGCTTCTCATTGTCTTGTAACATAAGAGCATACCTTAACAGTAAGTCGCTCCGAAATGGTCACCGTGTGCATAAAGTCGCTCTTAAAATTGAGATCCTCACATCCCCATCATAGGATGATCTTGTGTCGCCATCTTAGTATAACTTTCGTGTCAACTTGGGACATCCCGCAGTAAGTAGCTCACTTTGTTCCTAGTATTGTGGTTGCCCGTGGCGTGGTCGTGTATTGTAGTTGGGAGTTAATATAGCAGAAGCATGTCCAGCTCATAACAAATGTTTATATTCTCTTTACACCTCCACAACAAGTGTTAATTGTGTTCCATAGTTAGTGAATTCATTGTGCTAGTTTCCCAACACTTGTTCAATAACAATGAGAAAACATATCCTTCTATGTGTCATTGTAACACTTACTTTCTCATAAGAACCCTTACTAGGCTCTCCGTCAAGACCAAGCGCACCTTTGGGGGTTATCATAGCACAACGCTTGTTTCACATATTTTTCTGTCTTTCATTGGCATCTGGGTATTTCTCAAGTCAAAATCCATGGAGAACTCATTATGAACACCTGCAAACCTTCCATGATTATTTTATACTATATCATTGGGTTCCCACCTCACTTCAAGTTCATCAAGGGTTGATAGCATGCCGCAATTGTTGAGATTGAATGATCTCCTTTCGATAATGGATTAACTACACCTATGTTAGTCCAACGATCTACTTATCAGTATAACTCTCACCTTTTGGTTTTGGGTTGACCAAGGAGCAATACACCTAGTAACACATTCATATGTCAAATCCTTTCTCTCAGTCAAGTCTTATAGCATCTCCCAATGTGGCTGGTAATAGCTACTTGTATAGAAGTGTGTTGTAGTGCTTCATTGTGAAGTAGAGTTGTTAAACATAATTGAATTTTAGAATTTTGGATCTATACATCACGTGATTACATACAGAGATCTTCTTTCAAAAATTTAGCTTCTCGTAATCCCTTATATTACCACCCTTCCTAGTGGTTAAAATGTAAAGGATACTTCCATAGGATCTCTCACTTTTTGTTCATTTACCTTGCATCATGTGTCGTTTCTCCATATTTTTTAATACGATCTTATCTTATTTTCTCAACTAGATATCCAACTATATGATTCGATTCAATTCACCTAACTTTTATGTACTCTAAAAGCCCCATTTTCAAAAACAAAAAAGACACTGGAAGTGGGCAAATTCCCCTCTACTATAGACTTCTAATGTCTCAACTCAGTTTAAGCTTGTTGGTTCCAAATGGTGCTCAATAGTATTGATGCCCTACTATCTACTTAATCTGATAACTCTCATTGTAAAATTCATTTATGTTTTATGGCATCAAAGAGGATGTCTTATAGCATCAAGGATGAGGACATGTCCCTTTTGTTAGAATAAAAAAATATTGTTGGTATTCGTTGTAGATGTTCTTCTAACAACCATTTACCTGCTCTACTTGTCCCTGTGAGTAGATAACCCAGGTTACTTTTCCCCGATAAATACATTAAGATGTCTCATTCTTTCAAACTTATTCATGTGGACACTTTGAGGCCTTACTCTACACCAACTCATAATGGTTTTAATTACTTTCTTGCCATTGTTAACGATTTTCTAGGGCTACGTGGGCTTGTCTCATAGGTTCTAGAAGTAAATATTTCCCTTAAATTCAGGCTTATATTTCCATGATTTAAAACCAAAGTGTGTCCTCTTTTCAAAAGTCTTAAATGGGTCGGATTGCATGGGTTACGTGGCCTTCAGCTCACTCGGCTTCTAGGATTATTGACGATGTCATTGTCATGTGCGGGGAGTTTTGCTACCCTTGGTATTCCACCTTCCTGTGTGGATAAGAGTGTTATTTGTCTTTCTCCTCGGAGCATCATGTTAACCATTAGAACCCATCTAACCAATACATGATTTCATCCCAATATTAAGATGTCCTAGCTATGTGGTTTCACTAGTGAAAGGTTGAGATTAGATGCCTTCAGATTTTTGCACATATCATGAGCATATTGATTTGGAAGACAAGTTGTCGTATCATTAGTTCTCTCATATAGGATCAATTATCAGGAAGGGTTAAGCTGTTTGAAACATGATAATCTCATAAGTGTTCAACTTCTTTTCATCGTCATGGGCTTGTGGCATAGATTCCTTGTGTCAGTTAACGATATGAGTGTAACTTTGAAACCCATATCGCATTCAAGGTGCCAGAGTATTCTCCTTCCTGATAAACTGATTTTCCCTACACTTCAGGAGACGATTGGATCACCTACTTGAATATTCCTCCTTAATGATTCCTATTTCCAATGTACTAGTTACCCATATGCCTCATTTGTCTAATAATTAATGTCATCAAAATAATTAACCATGTCAGTATTGATAGTAGTAATCTTCGTGTCTATTACCATATACCCTAATGAAATACGCTGCTCAGCATATTAATGGATTCCTGGATAATTCCAGCCTTATATTGATTTCCGTTACTCCTCATTGTATTAAATCTAGTGGGTATTGAAGGTTCAAACATGTCAAAGAGGACGCATCCCTGTGTGATCACATATATTCTATAGGTAATTTTATGGTCAGTTTATGATAGCACATATTAGAGTAATTGTTGAAGGGCATCAAAGGTTTAGCGTGGGTGTTCGTATAGAGATTTAGAATTGAGGAGGGTGAACAGGTTATTCTCAATACTTTCCCCTGAAGATGTTATGTGAGTTGATAATGAAGGTTGCATAAGTGTATTTCACATTAGGCCGCACTAGGTGTATGAAGTTTCCCCATAGTTTTCCCCATATATTTTGTGTTTTTACGTGTCGATGTCTAAGAAGTTAGTAGGATATCCTTTGTGTATCGTTCCGCTGGAAATTATTGAAGGTGAAGTTAATGGATAGTTAGCTTATGTGAGGTATCTAGCTGTCATCCTTATTAGATAAGTTTGGAGGTTGGGGATGTTTCTGTGAATGTGTTATGGCAAAGCCTGTAAGTATAAGAGGCCACATTGAAGACTGAGAGTGTTGTGGAAATAAGGTATTTTCTCTTGATTGTATAGCAATTGATTTTGACTTGAAAGGTACCTTCTAGGTATTATGATTTAGAAATGTGCAGTTCATGTCCAGGTACCCTTATGATAATGTAGTGCGTGTAATGGTGAGATTAGTATTGTTGATATATACATTGTGGTACTTTGTCTCTTTGTAGATGTGTTGTTAAGATGGTTTTGGTGATTATTTGGCAAGTGGATAGGCCTAGTTATGAAGGAGACTATGCCGAAATTTCTGCAAAAATTTAGGAGTTAGTCAAAATTTAGGGACTTGAGGTAGGTGAGAAGAAAAGAGATATATTATGTTAAGTGTTTGGGGTGGACTCTACTCCTCATTCGAGGATGAATGATCCTGGGGGGGGGAGAATGTAAGGCCCCGGAAATTTTGTCAAGTAATTTAGGATTTCGTGGTGCCAGGTAGGATAATTATAATATTTTATGTGATATTAACATGATGGGCATCAATTGAATTTGGTAAATAAGTGTATAAGTCTTATAATGTGTAATGTGAGAGCTAATGGGAGGCCTAAGTCTAAGTCAAATTGGAAAATTTCATACTAGACTAAAATTCAAAATGAGTTCGCACAAGTCCACACTTTGGATGAGCATATATAAATATATATATAAGGTTTTATGTGGTGAACAACCTATCAGACAAATATTCTTCAAGTCTAGTTTCTAACGCTTCAAACCGTTCGTCATTTGGATATTCCTACATAAAGTTATGATCAAATTACCAAAGGCTGGATTTGCGACCAGTTTTGCGATCGCAAAATGACTATGCAGAATGCATATACGTCGCATAATGAAGCAGTGTCGAGCAAAACGTTATGTTGTCGCATGTTGATTATGCTGTAGCATAATCGATTATGTTGTCGATTATGCTATCGCATAATGATTATGCTATCGCATAATGATTATGCTGCAAGAATGTCACCCTCATTTCGATTATGCTATAGCATAATTGCATCACATATTTGACTTCGGGGGTTTTTTTTTGGAAATTTTGATATCTGAACCCACTTTGATAAATAAGTGTGCTTCATTTGGGACCATTTTACACTAAATCTAGAGAGAGGTAAGAGCATTTTAGAGAGAGAAAGAGGGAACCTAGCCACCTAATCCTCAATCTTTCACAAACTCTCAAGAGTCAAGCATGCTAATCTCTAGCTTACTAACTTCCGGGTAAGTCCTACTTTTAATATTTCATATATGAGATTATGAGTTCAAAAATATATTGTAGGGTTATAAATAGGCCATGCATGTGCCACTAAGCTATAGTATGTGGGATTAATGAACTGTTTTGGGTAGTTCTTAATGAAATTGGATGAGGGAAGAAGGAATTTTCATTGTAGAACCTTGTAGTCTATTTCATATGATTAGGTGTTTGATGAAATTCCTAAGAAAGTTATACCATGGGAAATCCTTCTAATTCATTAATTGATTTCGTTTTCTCCTTATGGATTGTTATTGCTAGAGGTGTTGGTGGATTGTAGAAACTTAAGAAAAGCTTAAACAACGTATGTATGGCTAAAACCCCCTCTTCTTAGAAATTGAGCTCCCATGGTGTCCCCGCATATGTTGTAAGTACGGAATTTGATTTATGTAGTATTTGTTATTTCAAAGGATTTGGGGTTGCAAGAATATATGTGAAAGGTGTGTCTCAATGTGTTCAATGTGCTATTCTTGGTAAAATGGGGATATGTGAAGAATGTGAACTATATGCTAAATTGCCTATATTTCAAGTCAAGTTTAAATTGTGATTAATATGCCGGATACAGAGAATTCCTCTCTATGCTTACAACTTGAATTGCTCTTGTTTGTGCCCATTATCTTAAATTGCAAGTTTGATGTTGAAAGTGAAAGTGATGTGGAATGTGAGTTATGAAATGTGGCCTAATGCCAAGTATGGTGTGATAATTGTGGAACTAAGTGTCTATGAATTGATATATGTGAAATAAAGATTGAAATGAGATTATTAATGAGAAAGTAACAATGCGGTAAGGTGGCCTAGCCGATCGGGCCATGATCGGACACCATGCCGCACACATGGTGGTATTGTGCTGATATTGAATTCCGGAAAGTGAGAATGAGATTGTGATTGTGGTACATGTCTCAAATGACGCAACCTAGCCGATCTGGTGGTGATCTAACTCCGATCAAGAGAGCCGTGGTATTGTGAATGACGATGAACAGTATTAAATGCCCCAAACTAAAGATATGGAAATTATGTGAAAGCTTTGTGATATCTTTTAATTGTTGATGTAGTGATTGTTTAAAGCTTTTGTTGAATCCTTATAATTTTTTTGTTCTTGTATGGTTGTTCTTTCTAATGAGATGGTATATAGTTATACATACTAGTGCTATTCAATGGCACTAACGTCCCTATTGCCAGGGGCGCTACGTCTTTAAATGGATGTAGGTGGTTCCATAGCAGGCAGTGGTGGTCGCCGCTAGTGACGCATCTTCCCTTCAGCTGATATGGTGAACCCCACATCATTTCGGGGTCCTATATCAGTTGTTTATCATGTACTTTGTATTTTGAGGTATAGCCAGAGCCTTGTTGCCGACATTTTCATATTACTCTTCAGTTGTATTTAGAGGCTCCGTAGTTAGGTTGTGGGTGGTGTTTGATAAAGGGGAATTGAGTTAGAAATCTTGATATTTGGCAAAGATTTATAAAACTTGTAATATTTTGATAATTATGAATTAAGTTTCTAATGGAAATAAAATGGAAGTTGTTAATGAAATACTTACAAAGTATGATTAGTGGAGTCCATTGCCTATTTATTCATGAATTAGTTTGGGTAGAATGAAACCTAACAGGCTTGTTCATTCGGGTTTACTCGGTTGAGTATCGGTCGCGCTCCTCGATTTTTGGGGCGTGACAGCATTAATCTAAAGGGGAAGGGGACATATTACAGCATGTTGGTAATGTATCTTAATAGGACCACGAGCAGAAGTAGACCAAAAATGAAAGAAGCTGAAAGAAATAACGAAGCATGTTGTTGTTGAAGCTTTAACATTAAACTAGAACATACCAGTTGAGAAAGCAAAGTGCAGAAAAGAAAAGTGACCAGGGTTCCAAAGTCCAGCCTTGGCTTCCAGCCAGCTAGACAAGGAAATAGCACAAGTAGTAGAGGAAGAAAGAGAGTTTGAATGTGTAAGTGTGTGTTTTTGAACTCAGTTATTTGTGTGTTATTAATGAAAGCATTAGGTTATTTATTTCTTTGAAAATAAGTGGAAAATAAGGTAACAAATATTGATTGATCATAATTATAGAAATAATACCAACTAGAATCAATTAAAGAACCGGACTCCCTTTGATTAGGGAGTCATAGTTCAAATGGGTACAAGTTGTATCAAATAAGGAAAGTAATTGTTTGCAAGACTGATTTGCCATAATAGGAATAGTAAAAGCACGATTCATGTAATAGGGGATAAGTATAGAATATTTTCAAGTAAGGAAATAATAATAGTATATTGGGCACCTAAATAGGCAGATTACAAATTAATTTCGGAAATTAATTCAAAGAATCATGGATGAGATTTAAAATAGTAGGGAATCAGTACTATCCAAGGGAAGTATCACAAAACTAAGGAAGCAATTTTCAAAAATCAGTATAGAGCTAGAAGGAAAATACACAGAATCAAAGGTGTAGACATAAGGAGATCATACAGAATCACCATAAATTGTGTGAGCAGTCAGTAAAACAAATGGTCGAACCTATAAATAACAAGGTTTCGGACAAAATCAAATAAACCTTAAGAATAGATCAAAACGAGAAGCACAAGAGCATATAGAACACACATAAAGCCCAAAAGGTTCATAATAATCATGCAAACACACTGCAAACAGATTCAAACTTCAAATCAAACCCAGAAGTATTAGGGTTTCTTGACAAAAAAATAATCGAGCCAAAGGAAAGTCTCAAGTAACGTTTAAACATACTAAAATCACAGTACTCAGAAGGAAATTGTTTTTTGTAAAAAAAAAAGGTTTTGAAACCCTAGTTTAAAAAATAGATAAACTGTTTGAAATCAGGGAAATATTTTTCAGGAAAACAAGCAAAAACCTTAAGAATCCCATAGATCCCCTACAGATCTAAGAGATCGGAGAATTTTAACTAGGTTTGATCAAAGAAATAAAAGTGACGAAGAAAGATCGGTTAAAACCCATGGATTCATCTAGATCGAAGACAGATCTCAAAGAAAAGTAAAAGATCTCAAAAGCTAGGGTTTCAGAGAACCCAAAGAGGATGAGAAAACATTAGATCATTACCGGTTTTAGCTGGAAAAGCCATGGACCTGACTCGAGCAGCCATGGATGGCCGAAAAAGGACCCCGAATAGAAGTTGAGCAAGGACCAGATAGCCTTGAGATCTTTCCGTGAAATCTGGAAAATAGGCCACCAGGAGACATAGGAGACCAGTATACACCTCAAACGGCCATGGGAGTCCATGGATTGAGTGAGGATTGCAGGGGTTTAGGGTGGATTTGGGTGGCGGCGGCTAAGGTTAGCCCTAGGTTTTCAAAGAGAGTTTAAGAGGAGAGGGGATTCAAGGGCAGCGAGTTGATAACAAATGAATTAGGTTAGGGGTCGTTTTGGGTTAAAAATGGTAAGGGGAATGGTGGTCGTTTATCTGAATGATCAACGACCTAGATTAAAAGGGGCAGGTAGGGATCCCGGTTTGGGTAGGGTTTAAAAGGTTTAGGTTAGGGTTAAAATTAAAATTGGGCTGGGGAAATTGGGGTCCAATTTGGGCTAGAATTGAAATACAAAGAGGGCTATTATTTAAATAGCCAGTTTTTTTTTCTAATTTATAAAAATAGTAAATAGCTTCTAAAAATAAATTGAAAGTATTAAAAATGATTTAGAATACACAATTGACAATATAAAAATACAACACTCAATTTTATGAATATAAAACACAATTAAACCTTAAAATGGTTGATATTGCAATTATGTGCAGTTTATCTTTAAAAATACTAAATGAAATTGTAAAAATATGCAAAAATTATTTTAGCCATATTTTGGCATATATATAAAAATTCAATAGATGAATTGTCAAAAATACTAATTCTAGGAAATAATTACTTGGATTTTATGATAAAAAAGGGAAATAAATCAATTTGAAAACCTTAAAATATGGTAAAAATAATAAAACACTTGGACATGATTATTTATGCATATATATGCTATTCTAAAAATATATTACATATTGAAAATATATAGGGAAAAATTGAGTATCAACAGTTGCCCCTCTTTATCCGGGAAGGATGAAAGAGTTGTCGGGTAAAGATGTAATGGCCAATTTTGACAGATCTAAATGGTTTGAAGAAGATTTAGGCCACACCCTGGCTTCTGAGTTGCCTACATATCCCTAGTTTTACAGGAATCAAGCTGTATGTAGTTTAGGATTCGTCGGTAGAGTATGCCGATGGAGACTTTTTAAGAACGGAAGCAATATCTAGAGCCGGGTGAGTGATAGGTTTACGGGAATGGTTAAGTTTGATATGGCTGCAGGAACTGGAGTGGGATCGCTCCTATCGGGATTGCCGTTTCTCGCCAGTTTTACCTGCAATTAGAAACAATACAAGCACATATTGCGCATAAAATTTAAACATGATGAAAATTCCCGTTGGACCATGAATGTTGTCTTTGGATGGTTAGGAACGGCGTCCTCAGACCATGATTTCCTAGGCCATGAAGCATATGATAAAGGATTCACATTCCATGACATGGTGTTCTTGGGCTATGAAGATGGTGCCTCTGAACGATGACGCCTTTGGATGAGTTGGAGATATTTCAGACCATGAAGGATGCAGTAGCATGATGCGGACAAGACAGAGCTTAGTCTTGTGAATTGAAGAGCAGAGCATAGCCCGTAAGAGAAACCAGATAAATAGTGCTTAGGATAATGCTTAGTTTCGAAGAAAATTAGAGGCAAAGCATATCCTGGAAAGGCAGAAAAGTAGCTTATGCAATGATGTGAATACAAGTAGAGGTAGAGCTTAACCTCAGAAGGCAGAATAGTAGCCTTATGCAATAATGCATATGGAGATAGCGTTTAGTCTCAGAAGGCAGAATGGTAGCCTTATGCAATGCAGATGCAGATGTAGATAGCATTTAGTGTCGGAGGCAGAATGGTAGCCTTATGCAATGTAAGAATGTAGATGGAGATAACGTTTAGTCTCGGAAGGTAGAATAGTAGCCTTATCCAAGAAATAAAATAACAAATGGCAGTAGCGTTTTCTTAGCTGATAGAAGATTGTGGCGTTGTGATTACTGGGAGCATTGTGACATACGGTACATCACTGGTATGTGTGGATAGCAAATGTTGGCAAGTGCAACGGTTCGGAGAGTCGTATACTTGAACAATGTGTGTTCCATGGGCGTACAGTATGTTTAATGATTTCGCAATCCTAGTACCTGCATCCAAAGAAAAATCGTGAGTTTTTATAAGGAGGAAGGCTAGTTCATATCCCTACTGGCTTTGCTTGACACCGTTTGTATCATTGGGGTAGCGTTGCTAAACAAAGCAGTTTCAATAATAAACATGCATGATTTTGTAAAGATATGACATTAAAATAATTTTTAGATGAACCAACAACTGCGACGTAGCTCGGGACATTGCAACCTCTCCAGCTACGGAATTTTGAGGGGAACTTCAAAATTCTGCACCAGTTTGATGAGTTGACGTTTCTGATTGTTGCTCGTGCGGCGATCGACTGAAATTACTTTGGAATTTTTAGGTTCCTCCTCAAAATTCTGCCCAGTTTCCAATTGTGGGGGGGGGGATGGAATTTTTATTCAATTGTGACCGAACCCATAAGGCTGCCTACGTATCTCCTCTTAAACAGGAATTAGGTCAGGCGTAGTTCAGTTTACATCATATAAGGGAAGCAAAAAGATTACACATAGTAACACTTGACTGCATCTGAATTGATCGACTTCTGCCAGACTTCTCCGTCCATTTTTGCAAGTATGAGGGCTCCTGCTGTCAGAATCCGGTGAACCATGTATGTACCCTACCAGTTGGGAGAAAACTTCCCTTTGGCTTCATCCTGATGCATAAAAACTTTCTTTTACACCAGCTGCCCTGGTGTGAACTGTCTCGGCTTGACTCTTTTGTTGAAGGCTCTAGACATTTTGTTCTGATAGAGTTTACTATGGTAGACTGCATTCATTCTCTTTTCGTTTATAAGGGCTAGTTGCTCATAACGACTTTTTACCCACTATGCGCCGTCGAGCTCAACTTCTTGTATGATCCTTAGGGAAGAAATTTCTACCTCTGCGGGAATGAAAGCCTCTATATTGTAAACCAGCATATATGGGGTTGCCCCGGTTGATGTGTGGACTGTGGTGCGATACCCCAATAGAGCAAATGATAACTTCTTGTGCCACTGTTTATGCTTTTCTATCATTTTCCTCAATATCTTCTTGATATTCTTGTTGGCGGCTTCTATAGCTCCACTCATTTGAGGCTTGTAGACTATGGAATTCTTATGTCTGATCTTAAATGTTTCACACATAGCTTTCATCAAGTCGCTGTTGAGGTTGGAGCCATTATAAGTAATGATTGTCTCTAGAATTCCGAATAGACAAACAATGCAGTCGCGGACAAAGTCTGCCACGACTTTCTTAGTTACTGCTCTGTAAGATGCTGCTTCGACCCACTTGGTGAAATAGTCGATGGCTACTAGGATAAACTTGTGTCCGTTGGAAGCGGCAGACTCGATTGGTCCAATATCGTCCATTCCCCAGGCGGCAAACGACCATGGTGAGCTTGTTGTGTTAAGCTCGTTCGGAGGTACCTTTAATATGTCTACATGTATCTAACAGCGATGCCATTTCCGGACATACTGGATGCAGTCCATTTCCATAGTCATCAAAAAGTAACCACCCGGAGTATCTTTTTACTAAGACAAAACCGTTCATATGTGGACCACAGGTCCCAGTATGAATTTTCTCTAGTAGCCTGGATGCTCCCTTTGCATCAAAACATCTTAATAGTCCCATATCGGGAGTCCTCCTATATAAGATTCCTCCGCTGTGAAAGAAGTTATTGGACAATCTCCGAAATGTGCGTTTCTGAGTAGGATTTGCAAGTTCTGGGTACTCTCCTTTTGCCAAATATTCCTTGATATCATGAAACTAAGGCTTTCCGTCTGCTTCTTCTTCAATATGGGCACAGTAAGTTGGCTGATCATGGATCTTTACTAGAATGGGATCAATGAAATTCTTGTCTGGATGTTGTATCATAGATGACAGGGTAGCCAATGTATCAGCGAACTCATTCTGGACTCTAGGAACATGCTGGAATTCCGTCTTCATGAATCTTTTTCTCAATTCTTGTACATGATGCAAATACGGGAGTATCTTGGAGTTCTTGGTTGCCCATTCTTCTAGAACCTGATGTATAAGTAGGTCTGAATCTCCAATAACTAGCAACTCTTGAACGTTCATGTCAATGGACATTTTGAGTCCTAAGATGCAGGCTTCATACTTTGCCATATTGATGGTGCACGAGAACCTGAGTTTGGCAGACACCGGATAATGTTGACCGGTTTCTGATATTAGGACTGCTCTTATGCCAACTCCTTTGAAGTTTGCTGCTCTATCGAAGAATATTCTCCAACCATCATAGGATTCTGCAATGTCTTCTCCTATGAATGATACCTCTTCATCAGGAAAATACATTTTCAGGGGTTCGTATCCTCCATCCATGGGGTTTTCAGCAAGGCGATCTGCCAGTACTTGTCCTTGGACCACTTTCTGAGTTACATAGACATTGTCAAAGTCACTCAACAAGATTTGCCACTTGGCCAGCTTACTGGTCGGCATGGGCTTCTGAAAGATGTACTTTAAATGATCCATCCTCGATATGAGATATGCAGTATATGCACAAAATTAATGTCTCAACTTCTGAGCTACCCAAAGTCAAAGCACAATAGGTGACTTCCAATAGAGAATACCGAGTCTCGTACGGGGTGAACTTCTTACTAAGATAATAAATGGCTTGCTCCTTCCTCCCTGTTTCATCATGCTTCCCCAGAACATAGCCGAAGGCTCCATCCAATACTATAAGGTAGAGTAGTAAGGGTCTACCTGGCTCGGGCGGGACTAAGACTGGTGATGTTGACAGGTATTCCTTGATTCTGTCGAAAGCCTTTTGGCAGTCATCGGTCCACTTGGTAGCGACGTCCTTCTTCATTATCTTAAAGTTTGGCTCGCAAATAACCGTAGACTGCGCTATGAATGGCTGATGTAGTTAATCCTTCCCAAGAAACTCATCACATCCTTCTTGTTCTTTGGCGGTGGTAGTTCTTGAATGGCTCTGACTTTTGATGGGTCCAGTTCTATTCCTTGGCGGCTTACAATAAACCCAAGCAATTCCCAGCAGGAACCCTAAATGCGCACTTTGCGGGTTTTAGTTTCTGGTTGTATCTCCGCAATCTATTGAAGAACTTCCTCAGATCATTCATGTGGTCAATTGCCTTCTTGGATTTGATAATAACGTCATCCATATATAAATCTATATCTTTGTGTATCATGTCATGGAAAATGGTAGTCATGGCCTTCATGTAGGTGGCCTCTGCATTCTTCAGGCCAAACGGTATCATCTTGTAACAGTACATTCCCCACGGTGTAATGAAAGTCATTTTCTTAGTATCTTCTTCATCCATCCACATCTGATGATAACCAGCGAAGCAATCTACAAATGACTACAGCTCATGTTTGACGCAATTGTCAATCAGGATGTGTATATTCGGCAAAGGGATGTCGTCTTTCGGACTGACCCGGTTGAGATTCCGGTAGTCGACACAGATTCTGACCTTCCCATCCTTCTTTGGCACTGGCACAATGTTGGCTAACCATGTCGGGTATTCTACTACCCTGAGAACCCTAGCTTTGTTCTGTTTGGTGACTTCTTTCTTGAATTTCAGGCTTATATCAGGTTTGAACTTTCTGACCTTTTTTTTTCGTCGTACATGTTGGATCGGTTGGTAGTTTGTAAGCCACAATAGACGTACATAAACCAGTCATGTCATCATACGACCAGGCGAATATGTCCTCATATTGCTTTAGAAATTCTACAGCTCCCAGGTTGACAATTTCGATCTCGTCTAGGTTAGACTTAGGTCTGTTCTCAAAGTTCTCAACTTCCTTGACAATCTCGTCAGGTATGTCATCTTCCTCTGAATCAATGTCCGTTTATTGCGTTGTCTTATTGCATGTCACAGTTGTTGGTTCGTCAAGACAAGTAATAGTAATGATGTATTATTAAAGTAAGGAGAGATAGCAATAAATATTAAATCATAATAAAAATAAAACATGCTTTTGATAAATTGAATAACTGTTTTGAACGTCGAAGATCTTATTGCGAGAATTGAGAATGCGAAAAGAAAATAATTTGGCAAAAACAATGACTAATGCTTGTTTTAGCCTTGCTACCCCGAGGCACATCGGCCTTTGGTTGTTTTGATAGTCCAATTCTTGAGATATGCCCCTCTGCTTACAGCCTGTATAGAAGGGCCTTTCTCTCCCTCCTCCTTGAGAACAACACAGTAGTCCGTGTCATTGTCTTCTAGGAACAAGTTCTTCACTACTATAAGTGCTTCTTCTTCATCTGACCCATAAACAATGTCGGCCTGTTGGAAAGTTTGCTCCAGATTCAGTATTGGCTGCTCTAGTGGATAGTAAGGACCGCGCCATGGTGGTGACTAGTTATTGAATTTTTTCCAGGTGTAATCATATCTTAGACCGAAAGTAGTTCCATGTTTCTTGTGTTTTATAGGTTTAGAGATTTCTTGGATATTCGTACCCACTCCAACTTAGTATACTCTCGATTTTGTTATCCCACCATTTGTCTTTGTCGGCAGCATTGATTCGTTCGATGTGGCGGTAGGTTTATCCACCCAGTTTCCTTCTTCCCTCCATCGCTGAAATGGTCTGGCAACTGTATATGCGGTTTCTACCATCACTGTGAATGATCCCTTGCTGGTAATTCCATTCGAACTTTACTGCCTCATGCAGCGTTGATGCTATGGCCCTAGTAACCATATTGGTCCCATCTGTAAGCATAGAATAATCTCACCAATGGTGGACTTCTGAGAACCATCGAAGGCTTTCACATTAATTGCTCCATTTTTTATCTCGTGCAATTCTTTACCCAGCTTCTTGAGTGTTACCAGCGGACAAATGTTGAGACTGGAACATCCATCGATCAGGATTTTGTTGTTGAAATAATCTTCGCATTGCACAGTGATGTGCATTGCCTTGTTATGCCCCAACCCTTCAAATGGCAGTTCGTCCTCATGAAAGGTGATCTTATGTCTCTCCGGCACATGTCCTACCATGTTAGCCATTTCCTTTCCAGTGATGTTACTTGGTACGTATGACTCACTTAGAACCCTTAACAAAGCATTCTTGTGTGCCTCAGAATTTTACAGCAGAGAGAGAATGGATATTTGTGCTAGCGTCTTGTTCAACTGGTCGATAACCAAATATTCATAGGCCTGTATCTTCCTCCAAAGATCATCCAGACCTGTCTCAATGAGGGTTGGCCAATTGGAGGCCTACTTGCTTGATTCAACTAGATGTTTAGGGGTATAAACTCTACCAGTCCTTGTCATACCTTGTGCTGGAATGGCTTCATCAATCTTGACCTTGCCTTTACTTCTCGCCTCAGCTATATTGTCCCAAGGTACAACATTTGTATGGAATGGTGTCATGGTCATCATCGCTACTGGGATCGGCATGGTTATCCTCACCCTGAATGGTACATGTGCATTGGGTTGCAAGACTATGACCTCAAATGGTGCGGGTGCATTTGCCGGAGACATGAATTCAACCTCAATTGGTTCTGGTATCTTTGCGGATGGTGTTGCTTCAAACTCAAGTGATACAAACATATTCACTTCTATGTCCTCAGATGATTGGATCTGGACTATGATTGGATTGAGAGTAATTGTTGGTTTCTTTGGGTCATCACTTTCTGTGATCAACCCGATTGACCCATCGGGATCCCAGTCATCTTATATTTCAATCATGTGGATACCTCCACCCTTATGGTCTGGCAGAGGGTTGTTGCGGACATTTGGAGCGGGTTCTTTTGCCACAATGATCTTGTTATCAATCAAAGACTGGATCTTGTCTTTCAAGGAATGACATTCATCGATGGTGTGCCCTTTCATGCAGGAGTGGTACGCACAGGATTTGTTTGTATTAACCCACTGAGAAGGATTCTTAGAGGTTGTAGCAAGGATGGGGGTAACATAACCAGTAGCTTTGATTCTCTCATACAGCTTGATCAATGGATTCAGCGATGGCTGTATATTGTTTTGGAGGTCTGCGATCAAAATTTGGTCGAGGTCTAGGGAAGTTTTGGCGTGCAGGGGGTGATTGATAATGGGATGGTTGAGCATTATAGGTTTGGTAGACATGAGCGGGTTGGGGGTATCTGGGTGAAGTAGGCTGATATGTAGGAGGTGGAGATGACTAATAAGTGGGTGGTGGAGCTTGGTATGAGGGTGAGGGTGCTTGGTAATTTGGGCTTAGCTGATATATCATTGGAGGTGTTGGGTAAGTTTGGTATTTGAGGGGAGACTTGATCCTTTGCGCAACCATCATGGCCCCTACATCCCTCTTCTTGGACACACCACCGGAATGTAATGCCTTATTTGTAGCTTGCAAGGCCTCGAAGTTTGTAACCATACCACTTTTGATACATTCTTTAATTCTTTCACCCAATTTGATAATGTCGGAGAACTTGTGGTTCTCAATCATCATCAGTCGTTCATAGTACTGTGGGTCCTAAGCCCGGACAAAGAACTTGTTCATCTGTTCCTCTTCTTAGGCAGGTCTGGCCTTAGCAGTTTCGAACCTCCAGCGAGTAGCAAATTCACAAAACATCTTTGTGGGCTTCTTCTTTAGATTCTGTATATAGAACACGTCTGGTGCATTCTCTGTATTAAACCTGAATCTATCCATAAAATCAGATGCCATGCATATCTAGCTTGACCACTTTTTGGGATCTTGGCTGATGTACCAAGATAATGCATCTCATTTCAAACTCCTCATGAATAGCATCATGCAGATTCTTTCATCATTCTCTAATCCAACCAGCTTGTCGCAATATGTCCTCAAATGGACCCTTGGAATTCTCGTACCATCAAACATTTCGAACTTAGGAGGTTTGTACCCCTCGGGTTATTCTACATCAGGCTGTATGAAAAGATCCTCATAGTTCAGCCGTTCGATTCCATTGCTTCCCTCAATGCCCTGAATTCGGCTGGTTAGTTTCTTAAGTTCCTCAGCCAGGTTTCTGATAAGCAGGTCCTTTTCATCAGGCTTAGGTATGTTTGACATAGGTTGGGTGGAGTTTGGCATGGTCTCCATGTAGATAGGAGTGTTACGGTGGCCTAGTGTGTTGGTGTAGGAATGGTCAGTTGTGGAGTTTTGGGGTTCTGGGATAGGTAGTGGAGTGTTGTTTGGGGTATGGCAGGTGTTGCATTGATTCTTTGGTGGAGCAACTTCATGGTGAGGAGCGGGATGATTATGTTGTTTTAGGATATTTTGAGGAGGTGTAGGGTTTTGAGTGTTGGGGAAATTGATATCTGGGGTGCTGAGGAAAAATGACAGGCTTGCCAGATTCCGAACCTGATCGAGCCTTTCCTAAAATTTCAGCAGCTTCTGTTCAAGTTGTGACACATTCTTATTAGGAAACTGAATACCATGGCCATCAGAGGCCTCAACCCATTCAGTTGGGTTCTCCTTCCTGGCGTTGTTCAAATCTTCCATCTTGCCTTTGTTCTTGCTTTAAACAGGACTAAGAGGAGGAGTGGGTGGAGGGCCCCTGGATCTCATTGAATAAGATTATGATGCCAGAGTGCACGAACTAACCTTGAGGATTATAAAAAGTATTGCAATATTTAAATACATAGTGCGGGAATGTAAAGCGTGTCCTAATTTGGGAACCTCTTTGTGCCCGAGGTAGGCTCAGCGACAGATTGATTTGGAGAACCTTTAATGATAAATGCCTCATTTTATTGATAAAAAGTAGAAGAATCACAAAAACGACACTAAATAAGCAAGCAATAAAAGTCACTAATGGCCATTGGCCTTATTACATTCATAAAACAAAAAAGATAAACTCCTATCTACTTGGTCTCAGAAGGACCTTCCCCAGATTCGGCATCCTTGGCTCCGTCGAACAACTTCCCCAACTCGCAAAGTCCCAGCAATAGGTATGCTCTGGGTAGATGTCCGCCTTCGGTCCCTTCAACCTCTTGATAGTCTTCAACCATTTTGAGAAATTTTCTCTCTAATTCTACTATGCCTCGCTCCAAGTATCCTAGCCTCTTGTTGGCACTGACATCCATGTCCTTACATTCCTTAAACAGCTTTTTGTTGGACTCTTGTATCTCGCGGTGTTCTCTCTCACACTTACGGATCCTTTTGCGCAGCTGGTTATACTTGACTTGTGCCTCGGCATTTTCATCTATAATTCTATGACCCCGAACAAACCCTGGCTGATCCAGACCATCATGATTGTCTTCCAACCAACCTTAGTAGAAAGGAGCACAACCAGCATGATATCTATCTGGCTCAATGGTATCTTTCCCAATTATAATCTTGCAGTGCCACATCTGTTGGGCTTGGCACTTGTAGGGACTATCATCATTTTGGAAGTCAGCTCGAAAATGGCTCATCTTGTCGACCTTGGGTATAACTTGCTTCCTACCAGCTTGCCTCATAACTCGAAGAGGGACGTAAGGGTATGTTCTTCTTAGACCAACCAGTATCAGGAAAGGTGCATCTCTGGATCAGGCGATGAGCTCTTCTACAAGAAACCATTCGAACATCCATTGGACCTGTTCTTCGGTCAGATTATCGAATAGATCAACCTATCCTTTGGCATTCTAAGGCTGAGCGAACATGTCGGGGATATAATTCATTTTCTTTGGATGCTGGAAAGCGATGTGATCATCCCAGTCCCTTCGCTGAATTTCTTGTCAGTATTCGCCTCTTTGGAGATGTCTCATGAGCCAGAGTTGAAGTAGTAAATTGCGGCCTTCGAAGCATTTTGCTCCTCATTGGCACTTTTCTAAAGCTCGGTATATGTCTGCAATGATTATGGGCACAATTTTGAATGTCTGCCCACCAATCCCCTCCATTAGGGTCTTAGTTACCATAGCCATCCTAGTATGGATTCTCTCTTTCTTCATCGAAAACACGATCAGACCCAGGAAACAAAACATGAAGACGAAAACCCTACAATGGATGTGTCCCAAAGACGTGATGGCAAACTTGTCAGGGTAGGTACGGTAGGATTTGTTGTGACCATACCTTGCATACAGGTAGTCAAAAAAGATGCATGTCAATTATGTATTATTCTTCAAACCCATCATCTTGAGGAAACCCCTGCCTTTACGGTTCTCAGGCATTAGCAAACCCGGAGTTTCCCACACTAGACCGGTCAGTCCTCTTATCTCCTCTAGCAAAGGTGTCATTTCAATGTCCCCAAAGTAGAACACCGCCATTTCACAATCCCAAAACAATGTGGCAGCTTCTATGATCATGTTGTTAGGTTGGATCTTCAGGAGGGATGGTAGATTACCCAAATATTTTCGGACGAGAGTTTGGTCACTAGAGTGTAAATCTCTCCAGCAACTTAGCAATCTTGGGTGGAAGTTGGTGACCATGCCGAATTTGGTGACTTCGTGCCTCATATTTATGCAAGACAAATATGGTTAGACCCTTACATCCCACCAGACTTGATTATTTAATACCAACAATTAACATGAAGCATTTAGTTCTCCAAATTATTCACAGAACGTGATGATGTCAGTTTGGGTTTAAGGAAACCCAGTGGACTTTGGAAAAGGCTATCTTAAAGGATCATTATGTGGACAACATAACTAACCCGGCTAGGTTTGACCATGATGTATGGATAATTTAAAAAGAGTAAGGTTTCTATGGGGTTTTAGACTGGTACCCTTGAGCGGACAACTCAAGGGGGAAGACACGGAACTGTCAACTGCACCGCTGATCAACTAGTTTTACTTCAAATATGCCTTTTCGAATTTAGGGGGTAATGATATAGGAAGAGTGCAACCACTCATTAAAGCGTTGCTATAGTATTTGTTTGTCACGAGTGGAGTATGATGTTCAGCATGATTATGCTATAATTAAAAACATGTTGGCACGTATTTGCACGTCAAAAAGGCGATAAATACAGCAGTTTTATCATTTAAAGCAACAATAAAGGAATGAAACAAGGAAGATATGTCAGTTTCGCTTTTGAAAAGAAATTAAACGCTTAATGAGGTACAAATTCACAAAAACAATCTAAATGGTAAAACCCTAAATATCCCCATCAGAGTCGCCATGATGTCGCTCCCCCTTTTTCCATCCGTGGAGAGGAGTCCAGGTTTCGACATTCATGGGGTGTAATTACTCATTTCCTTTTTGGGAATTGGGCATTTGAAGAGTCGCCACCTAACTATTTTAAGGTGCGTTAGGGCACCTATTAGGTCCAACTACAACTATGATTGATAACCAGAGATAGGGTAAGGGATTGAAATTATCCTAAGGGGAAAGGTGTTAGGCACCCCTGAGGATCCACTAGTGTGGTTCCCGGCCAGATAGTTTTTGTGAATTTGTGCAATTAGCAAGTAAACAAATAAGGCACAAGTAATAGGGGATTTTAAGTTTAAATACACAAGTGTTTGAAAAACGATTAATAAAAGCAAGGTTTTGAAAAGAGTTATAGTCTAAGCATACTTATAAAAATAAAGGGGCTATCCTAGGTTTGCTTGTAATATGGATCACATCAATTCAATACCGGTATGACACTCCTCAGAAGAGGGGATATACGTGGTATTAGCGCACCGGTCATCATATCCATATCTACCTCTTTCCTGCCCCGTTAAGGTAATTAAAGCGAGGGTTGGTCTCGACCTCTATTGCATGTTGTTACCCATCCCATCCCTATCAGTCCCGGAGGATTTTATGACTCTTATTCCTATAAGAACGAGGTTCTAGGCCGACCCTTAGGTTTAAAGGTAAAATGCTAAGGCGACATACAAAACATATAAAACTCCAATTAGGGAAAACATATAAGCAAATAGAAGGCTCAGTTATACCTCCACAAACAGTACACATAGACAGTATGACTCATGCACAGTTAAGGTATGAATTTTAAAATCCTAAAGTAGGGTGTTTAAGTCAGAACTAGATTCATTATATAACTCAGAAAAGAAGTATGAATCAGGTCTGCCTGCTGGTTGTAGCAGTTGATAATTAAACAAAAGGAGCTTCAGTTTTATTTAGGTAATTACCTAAGGCTTGCCTAGGAGTAAGCAGTATTTAGTAGTTATTCAGGATTGCTAAGACAGTTTGGAGATTATTATATTACCTACAACATGATGTTCTAGGTGTTCAGCATATAAAATTATGGCCAGTTGCTTGTAAAAAACTGAGTAAAATTGTTTTATTCCTTTTATGCATTCATAGTTAGCCTAAGCGTGTTTAAGAGAATGAAATCCTAAAGATATGGTATCTAATGTACAGAGATGCAGAATAATGCAGAATCCTAGGCAGGATTTCTATATGCACAAATATTACAGCATTTGAACATGATTTCAAGAATATGCAGAGATGATATGTTTACTAGTTTAGCCTAAAATAGGATCTCTAAGCGTGCATGGCAGTAAGAACATGATCACAGAAACACCGATTATTAACACATTTAGCGCAGGATTTTCTATGTGATGTGATTGTGAAATGGACATGCTGAAAACAATAAGTATAAGTCCTAGGAACATGATCTCTAATGTATGAAATAAGTCCTAAGCATGGTTTCTATTGCGCAAATAGGAATATAAACCTAATAACATGTTTTCCACCCTTTTGATAGCTAAAGCATGCATATTTCCCATCCCTTTTTCACTAGCCAACCCCATACTTGTTTACAAATTATTACAGACCAAATGATTGAATTACAAAAGAAGTGCAAAAATAAGAAGTTACAACCACAGGAACCCTGATCCTGACGTCCTCTCTGAGTTATGTAATAAACCACTTCAATGCCAATATTGTTCCAAATCCATGCTCATATCTGGGTGTGTTAGAGTTCCCTAAGGACCTCAAAGGATCTCGGGCAGTGCTCACACCCAGATTGCATAAATAAGAGAGTGAGTGCAGTGTGGAAGCACCAGCTCTTATGTGTCAAAATTCAGAGAGAGCTCAAGGGTCTGAAGGCAAGGCTCACACAAGAGGGGCAGAACCTAGTATTCTAAGAGTATATGTAAGAGTGCTTGACATAGTTTGAAAAAAGAGTTTGTTTAAAAACTGGACTGTCAAATCCATTTTTTTTGAAAACGCAATTAGTAACAAAGGCGATTGAAAGCAATTGTAGTAGTAAACAAAACTCAAACTCCCAAGATGGGATCACACATAGAATCAGTAGTCATACAAGGGGGTCAAGGGATTTGGGACACACAGACGTTTGATTGTAAATACATAACCCCATCATAGGTCTTAGGACTAGTTGGATATGCACATCAATAGCTGATACTGGCATGATAACAGGCTAGTCAAAAAGTACATAAGCACATTGAAGTGATAGGGACTTGGGATGGCAAGTACATAATAAGGGACTGACAGAGTATGCCTTGAAACACACATAGGGGAGTGCATTAATCTAAAGGGGAAGGGGACATATTACAGCATGCTGGTAATGTATCTTAATAAGACAACGAGCAGAAGTAGACCATTAAACTAGGACATACCAGTTGAGAAAGCAAAGTGCAGAAAAGAAAAGTGATCAGGGTTCCAAAGTCCAGCCTTGGCTTCCAGCCGGCTAGACAAGGCGGTATCACAAGTAGTAGAGAAAGAAATAGAGTTTGAATGTGTAAGTGTGTGTTTTTCAAACTTCAAATCGAACCCAGAAGTATTAGGGTTTCTTGACAAAAAATGAATCGAGCCAAAAGGAAAGTCTCAAGTAACATTTAAACATACAAAAATCACAGCACTCAGAAGGAAATTATTTTTTGCAAAAAAGGGTTTTGAATCCCTAGTTTAAAAAATAGAGAAATTGTTTGAAATCAGGGAAATCATTTTTAGCAAAATAAGCGAAAACCTTAAGAATCCCATATATCCACCATAGATCTAAGAGATCGAAAATTTTAACTAGGTTTTTTCAAGAAAATAAAAGAGACGAAGAAAGATCAGTTAAACCCCATGTATTCATCTAGATCGAAGACAAATGTCAAAGAAAAGTAAAAAGATCTCAAGAGCTAGAGTTTTAGAGAACCAGTGAGGACGAGAAAACATTAGATCATTACCGGTTTTAGCCGGAAAAGCCATGGATCTGACTCAAGCAGCAATGGATGGCCAGAAAGTGACCCCGGATAGAAGTTGAGCAAGAACTAGCCCGGATCTCCTTGAGATCTTTCCGTGAAACCACGAAAATAGGCCACCAAGAGACATGGGAGACCGATACACCTCAAACGGCCATGGGAGTCCATGGACTGAGTGAGGATTGCAGGGGTTTAGGGTGGATTTGGTTGGCGGCGGCTAGGGTAAGCCTTAGGTTTTCAGAGAGAGTATGAGAGGAGAGGGGATTCAAGGGCGGCGGGTTGATAACAAATGAATTAGGTTAGGGGTCGTTTTGGGTTAAAAATGGTAAGGGGGAATGGTGGCAGCTGATTTGAATGATCAACAGCCTAGATTAAAAGAGGTAGGTAGGGATTCGGGTTTGGGTAGTGTTTAAAAGGGTTAGGGTCGGGTTAAAATAAAATTGTGCTGGGGGAATTGGGGTCCAATTTGGGCTAGAATTGAAATACAAAAAGGGCTGTTATTTAATAGCTAATTGTTCCTTTTTTAATTTATAAAAATAGTAAATAGTTTCTGAAAATAAATTGAAAGTAGTAAAAATGATTTACAATACATAATTAACAATATAAAAATACAAGACTCAATTTTAGGAATATAAAACACAATCAAACCTTAAAATGGCTAATATTGCAATTATGTGCAATTTAGCTTTAAAAATACTAAATGAAATTGTAAAAATATGTGAAATATATTTTAGCCATATTTTGGCATAAATATAAAAATCCAATAGATGAATTATCAAAAATACTAATTTTGGGAAATAATTACTGGGATTTTATGATAAAAAAGGGAAATAAATCAATTTAAAACCTTAAAGAATATGGGAATAATAATAAAACACTTGTACATGCTTATATATGCATATATATGTTATTTTGAAAGTATTTTGTATATTAAAAACATATAGGAAAAAATTGGGTATCGACAACCACACAAAAAGGATCAGATCGGGCGAGAAATTGATAGAAGCCAACGACAAAAAGGTCGAGACCTACAACTCCAAGGTCAACCAAATTTTGGGCGTACCCCCGATCCTGAAAGGCATGGATTCGAAGAAGTTCATACAAAGGTCATTCCCTGATGAAACAGCCCCGAAACCCATCCCAAAGAAGTTCAAAATTCTAGAACTCCCAAAGTACAACGGGACCTTAGACCGCAACGAACATGTTACTGCCTACACTTGTCAAAGAAGTTCGGGGAAACACTCTCGAAGGGGGACATGATATGGTATCACATCCTAGATCCCAACTCCGTATACTTATTTCCCATGCTGGCAGATTCCTTCATAAAGGCACATGCCGGTGCCATCAAAGTAGCAACGAGGAAATCAGACGTGTTCAAGATCCAGTAGAGGGAAAACAAAATGCTGCGAGAGTCGTGTCTTGCTTCCAAATGGAATGGATGGAACTACCGCCAGTAATCGATAACTGGATAGTGCAGGCTTTCACCTAAGGTCTGAATGAACGAAGCTCGGTGGCTTTGAAACAGTTGAAACAAAATATGATCAAATATCCCACTATGGCCTGGTCGGACGTCCCCAACCGATACAAGTCGAAGATGGCCTTGGATGACCAGCTGGGAGCCCCCTCGGGCTTAGAATAGCCAAGCAGGCTTCCGACGAAGGAACCAAACCAAAATAAATAAAGGTATCAGGCATATGCCGAAGACAAGAGGAACGCCCCGAGGTGCAACCCACCTCGCAATAATCAAAGGATAGACCGAGGACAGGATCCTCAGGGACTAATCAGTAGAGCCAAATTCGATAGGAACGCATGGCCAACGGGGGCACCTCACTTATTAGAATACAACTTCAACATCGACGTATGTGACATCGTGTTCACCATCAGTAAAACAGAAATGCCAGGTGGCCCAGGCCTGTGCAATCGGATCCTTCACAAAGGAATCATAACTTAGTGTGCGAGTTTCACAACACGCACGACCAAATGACCGAGGATTGTCACCAACTCCGAGAAGAGATAGCTCGACTACTTAACAAAGGTCACCTCCAGGAATTCCTGAGCGACCGAGCCAAACATCAGTTCCGAGAAAGAGAGGCAAACAAGAAGAACGAAACAAACGAACCACAACATGTCATCCACATGATCTTGGGAGACATCGATGCCCCATAGGAACCCGTGATGAGAAGGAAAAAAATATCCATCACCAGAGAAAAGTGAACCCGGGAATATATACCCGAAGATGCCATCGCATTCAGCAAAGAGGACACCGAGACCTTGTCTCAACCTCTCAATGACGCACTGGTTATCTCTTTCCTTGTAAATTCTTTTCAAATAAAACATGTACTCGTGGATCCAGGTAGCTCGGCCAACATTATTAGGTCGAGGGAGATAGAGCAGCTCGGACTGGTTGACCAAATCATGCCCGCCACTCGAGTCCTCAATGGATTTAACATGGCAAGTGAAACAACAAAAGGAGAAATCACCCTCCAAGTCACCGTGGCCGGCACGACCCAAAACACGAAATTACATGTCATAGAAGGAGACATGAGATACAACGCCTTATTCGGTCGGCCGTAGATATATTGCATGAGAGCAGTACCATCCACTCTACACCAAATGATGAAATTCCCGACAAAGGATGGGATTACAACCGTCTACAGGGAATAGCATGCGGTAAGGGAAATGATAGCGGTGCACGACGTGGCACCGACATAAATACCTCCGCTCGCAAAAGAGCAAAAGAGTAATCAAGCCACACCTTCGATTAAACCCAATCAAACAAAGTAATGGACCGTAGCGCGTCCTTATCTCGAGTAATTAGGACATATCGGTCCTAGAAACATCGCCAGCACATTCCACACTATGGTATAACCCTCTCCCTTTTCATTTCATATTTCATACTAACCCTTGTGCAGACGCCCGACCGAAACAGTCAGAGCGCTAACACAGCTCGAAGACCTTAAGGTTATAAAGCATCTGTTGCACTCTTTTTCTTCTATCGAGTTTTTATCCCGACAAGGGTTTTTACCGGCAAGGTTTTTAACAAGGAAACATCTACATGCTACCTAAGGAAGACTCGACAAGTATTCCAGGATTCTTTTGCAATAAACCCTGAATACTGGAGGGCATCCCCCTGTGGTCCCATTAGTAAAATGATGTATTGGGCCAAACGGTCGAACAAACCGTGCCTATATAGTCGGTCCCCCGACAACGAAACTATGTATATTTGTGTCAAGAAATCAAAGAATACCTTTTGTTAAAGCATCTCGCACTCCAAAAGAAGCTCGGAACCTCCGCGAAAACTACTTCTCTACCGAAAACGTTCCGAATACTCGGGGACTGGCATCAACAATTCAACACCTGAATGATCTCCGGGTCGGGACTCCAAAATCGTAAGCCCTCAGATGAGGCAACATGAAAATCGTGAAACATCTCTAATACGGAAAGTACCACGAATACTCAGGGACTAGCGTCAAAATCTCAAAAAAAACACGACCTCATGGTCGGGATCTACAAAATTGTAAGCCCTCGACGAGGCAATACAATGTTTGCAAATAATGGCTCCCGAGTCAAGAAATCCTCGACGACTCGAGGACTTCCGTCAAGCACCATCCCCATGAACTTATGAAAACCAGGCCACCCCGAGCGGGTAGACTCGGTCTGGTAAGACCTACATAAGGCAACAACTATATCTGTAAGACCTACCCGAGGCCATAAGACCCCGAGTGGGCAAACTCGGTCTTGTAAGACCTACATAAGGAAACAACTATATCTGTAAGACCTCAAGCAAGGCATGAACCACATTTGTACCAAGTGACAATATTTGAAAGACCTCAAGCAAGGCATGAACAATACTTGTACCAAGTATCCAAAACTGTAAGACCTCAATGGCATGTAAAAACCGCAAGACCTCAACAACATGTAAAACTTGTAAGACCTCCCTAAAGGTATAGACCCGATCCCAAAGTTCTGGCTATATATTGAACTTGTAAGACCCCAAAAAGGCATACCCTCGATATAGATGCCGAAACTACCTCATTCGGGACTCAAAGTCTCCGGCCGAACACAAATAACTTCGGTCATACGACTGTACAAGTCGGTCTAATGCGACTTAGGGATGCCCGACCGTCGCTACAAAAACACAAGCCATTACTTTGAATCTACTTCGAAAAGAACTGGTTAAACAAGCTACCATCAGCATAGGCAAAAGTGCTTCGACCATGTCAGCTCCAAATCACAAGCTTCGAGCTACTCAGCCTCCAAGACAAACCTCTCGAGGTGTTCGAACATCGTCGCAAGTTACCCGAAATCGAGGTTCTTCCCAAACCGACGACGGGTCAGGAAAAGATTACTTCAAAAAGTCCTTAACGAGAGGAAAATAAAGCCAATAAAAAGTCGCTTCGACCCAAGGCGTAAGAGCCATTGTCTCCAGCCTAATGAGCATCAGGGCCACACACATAAATGGTCGCATCGACCAAGCACATAAGAGCCACTATCGCTAGACTAAAATCTGAAAACTTGAGGGTCAAATAGAGCTGGAGTCGTAACCCGATTCGGAGACTGGATCCAAAATAGTTAACCAAATATTCCTAAGGGAAAAAGTGTAAGAGCTATTGCCTCCCACTCACATACACTAAAAGGTCGCATCGACCAAAAGCATAAGAGCCATTGTCGCCAGCTCACATACACTAAAAGGTTGCATCGACCAAAAGAGTAAGAGCCGTTGTCGCCAGCTCACACACACTAAAAGGTCGCATCGAACAAGAGCATAAGAGCCACTACCGCCAGCCTAAATTGTGGCCACTTAAAGGGCAAATAAGCTCGAGTCGATGCCCGACTCGGGGACTGAGCCCCAAACGGTTGGCCTAAATATGCCTAAGAGCAAAAGTGCATAAGAGCCCATGGGCCAGTCTAATGAGCCCCAGGGCCATATCATGATTATAAGGATTCCTACCAACTCAAAAAGACCAGTCCACCTGGCCAAATTCAAGATAGAAAAGATATACAAAAGAAATAAAGCTGTAAGGTTTTCTTTCATACACATATGCGAAAAAGCGCAATTTCTGTCTACAAACATGCTACATATAGATGACAAAATCTATACTCCCCCCCCCCGAGGGCTACGGCCTGCCGGCCACATCTTCGCTTTCTTCAGCATTCGGCAAAAGCAACCGAGCATCACGCTCATCCGCCCTTGCTAGCGCCAATTCCTCCGAGAGGACGAAGCCCCTAGAACAGATCTCCTCGAGGGTCCTTCTTTGAGACTTACAACGAGCATATTCTTCAATCCTTCCTTCACGGTTGAGGTTCCTTCTATGCTCAGCTTGAGCATTGGCATCATCCTTTGAATAGATCGCCATCTCAGGGTCAGCTTTAGTACGACCCACTACAACTCCAACCCAGGCATCAACGACCTCAGCCCTGACCTTCGAAAGCTTGGACTCAAGCTTCACAATCATTTCTATCTGAACCAAAGCATTATCACAAGCTAAGCAAAGTGGAGCTTCAAAATCAGGAACTTTAGCCAGGGCATCCTTCCCCTCTAAAGCCTAAGCCTCCACCCGAGCTTTTAGCTCATCAAGCTCACGGCTGGCCCGACCAACTTCATCTTGAAGGCGCTCTAGGACCTCCATCTTTTTCTACAACCGAAATAAACTAAGCGTTAACCTCAAGAACTAGGAGGCGGAATGCATGCTCACCTAGGACAGAAATTTACCTGATCCTTCAGGTGGTTCTCATAATTCAAGCTCCAGCCCAACTCGTACTACAAGTGTACCAGCTCTACTTCCTTTTCATCACAAAGGAGCCTAAGGTATCTCTCCTCATCCAGAGCTTTCTGTAGCCTGGCTTCACAACGAAGCATCCCGGACCTACGCTTGTCGAATGCCTGCAAAAGAAAACCCAACAAGGAAGGAAAGGCGCGAAGTGCGAAAGACCTATACCGAAACTCACCACAAAGTGAAGCCGCTGGGCTTCCTTGAAGGCCGAGTGCACACCTACCAACACAGTCCCTTCAGCCACTAAAACATTCGACTCTGGTTGAAACACAATCGCTTGGTGTGTGCGACCCTGATTTTCTAGTATCTCCCAAAGTACTATTGACGGAAAAAGAAGGCGACAGCAACGGAGAAACCCTTTTCTAGAACTAGGAACCGCGGATACGGCAGGCTCGAACAATGCTTCCGCTCTGAAGCCCCGGTCGTATTCCGCCTTACTTTGAGTGCCATCTCCCTGTGAGAGCATCTCTCGCTTATTGTTGTCGTTCTTCAGCCTAGGAGTTGTCAATCCTTCTCCCTCTCCAGAGGAGTGCGGCCTCGCCTCGAAAGGCTCTTCAATGCCTACAACAAAAAGATTAATACACATAAAGGGAAAATGCTTCTCCATATGAAAGAAGGGAAAGGTAAGTATATCACAACACTCGCCATGATGTTTCATTTCCCATCATCCTCGGGAAACAACTCGCCACTTGCGCTCATCATAGGTCGAGTGGGTCGCTAACTTTCCGACCCAATCCGGCAAATCAGGAACGTTGTACGGTGCTCATGAAATAGCTGCGGGAAAAAAGAAAAGAAGGCACGATTACGAAAACAGGCTTTCGTCGAAGACAAAATTGATAAGTCACGAAATTCACCACTTACGTGTATAGTTCCATTCCTCAGAGAATGGCATAAGCTCCACGAGGATAATGTCAGCGGTCCGCACTCGGACAAAACGACTCATCCAATCCCGGCCTTCATCTTCCTCATCATCAACAACAAAAAGCGTGGTCGATTAGCATTGCAAGGTCAGTAGACCTCGATAGTGGGAGGGTCGGTGCATCTTGATACGATGACTAAGAGTAAAATTAAGCCCCTCCTTCTCCGTGAAAAATCTCATCATCAGCACTGTTCTCCAATATGACGGATGGATCTGCGCCAAGGTAACCCGATACTCTAGGCAGAAGTCGAGCACAACCCTATCGAGGGAGCACAATGTGAAAGGATATGCATACACATTCAAGAACCCATCAGCACGATGCGTGATGCCCTCACCCGAATGCAGTATCTATAGCACTACCTTTTCCCTCCACCCGTAGTCTTTCCTCACTAACTCAAGGTTCTCCTCTTCTATCAAAGAAGTAACCTTCAAGGTAAACTCTCATTGATCCTGAATGTTGGGGGCGGAACTCTCCACTCTTTGCCGGATAGACCCCGATGTAGCAGTCATGGCTATGACAAGATTGGAGAGCAAAAGCAGGAATCTGTGTAAGCACGTTAGTGCAAAAATAACGAAAAGTTTGATGTGGAAAGAGAAGGGCAACTACTTAAAATGGTGGGATTTCCACAAAGTAAAAATGTCCTTGTATAGATATGGAAAAAATGGTGGCGATCTGCTTGCTTCCAAGCAGGTCAAAAGCACCATCTCCAGTCCTGAGGTGTTACCCGACCTCGAGCACCTCCATCAGAACAAGGCTAGGCTCCACGAAGCCAATAACACCTTTCCCAGTCCTAAGGTGGTACCCGACCTCAAGGACCTCCATCAGAACAAGGCTATGCTCCAGGAAGCCTATAACACCTCCACCGGTTCTGAGGTGGTACCCGATCTCAAGGACTTACATCAAATAGAAGTTAGGCTTTAAGAAGCCAACGACACCATCGCCAGTCCTGAGGTGGTACCCGACCTCGAGGACCTTTATCAAACAGATGTTAGGCTTTAAGAAGCGAACGACATCATTGTCAGTCCCGAGGTGGAACCCTATCTCGAGGTCCTCCATAAAACAGAAGTTAGGCTTTAAGAAGACAACAACATCATTGCCAGTCTCGAGGTGGTACCCGACCTCGAGGAACTCCATCAAAAAGAAGTTAGGCTCTGAAAGGCCAACAACATCATCGCCAGTCCCGAGGTGTTACCCGATTTTGAGGACCTTCACCAGGAAGAAGTTAGGCTACAAGAAGAATAAGCACCTCAAGCTCCATCCAAAAGGTTTCGACCTCAGGATAACATCTAAAATCGGGAATTCCCTCATCCGGGACCTATTTACAACACCTTAAGGTTACATACATTAAGTTCAAGGCAAGTCTCCAAATACCCGAGTCAATCCTCACTCGGGGACTGCTCTTGAGGTTTGGCCCGAGGAACTGCAATGGATTCTACGGGAAGCTGTTTTATCAATCGAAGGCCAGAAAGAATACTCGCACCTGGATTTGATATTGGCAATAGCAGACAGAGTCATGCATTCAGAGTCTCCCAAACATAAAAGAAAATAGCAAGCATCGAGGACAAATTGAAGAAATATCTTTGTATTCATGAACATCCAATTACAAAACTCCATGAGGAGTCCTTACGTTTGATTATAAAAGCCCACGAGGGGTCCTTACACAGAAATAAAGAAGCGAGAGGGTACATATGTAGTGAAAGTCTAGAACCTAGTCTACCTCCTCTAGGTTTCCAGCTCAATCCCACGGAGAAATATCTCCAAAGGAAAAAATGAAGAAGAGGAAAGCGGGAAGACAAAGAAGAGGAAGGTGATGCAGAAGAGGAAGAAAAAAAGACATAGCCCGCCGAAGCCATAGGTTGAAGATTCGGTGGGCCTCAACCCTACTCGCACGTCCGCTTCGAGTCCACCTTCCGAGACATCATGTCGTGCGAGCTTAACGATCGGTTGGGCCATTTTATCCCTTGGGAAAAAACCTGAGGGATGAAGTGCCACACCAGGTCGGGGTAGGAGAGTGAGCAGCAGTATATAGTCCGAACACTCTCCCGAGCAGTGGTGCAGAGTCCAGATGTCCTCCTAAGTCGGAATAGGCCGACCCCCTTTGTCTCGTCACGGCGTGGCTGATAAGAACGCCGCCATAAGACCTTAAGGCAAGAGACCCCAAACATGGTGGGTAGTAATGGAGAAAGATAATGAGAATGAGAGGAAAGGGATGGCAATATGTTGAAAAACACTAGGGTAAAAAGATACTATGGAGAGTCCCCATTTATAGGGGATGATAATATGACCAACAATGCCATCAATGCCTTTGAAAGACGGATCGACAGGCACAATCAATGCACCATCTTAAACTGGATCGACGTCGATATGGTCACCTTGAAGAATGGGAATCGGCAACACATTGAATGACACAGAAAAGACAAGTCTATGGGATGTACCAGTTATCGTGAAGTTTACATCATAAGTATGATATCTTCAGCATGACATCATTGCAGGAAGTCCGAAGAGTTGGATGTCAAAATAGTTTCTTATCACTCCTTTCTAAGAAATGCGGGGACTATCTGTATACGGTGAAATTAGAGGGTCCAATTTCTCATTATCAAAGCACCTCGGAAGACCAACTCGAAGTCTCGAGGCTGCAAGGTTATGATCGAGTCTCCTCCCTCGGGGCTCGTCGACACTCGACCTTGGGATAATGTTGACCACGACCACGGTAGAAATAGGGAGTTCCTAAGGCACGTGGCTAGGACTGACAAATCCTAGAAGGCTACTCTATGACCCAAATCAGGGTGTCATCTAGTTGTCACATCTCCGTACCTTTGTAATTAATGCTTGTTGTACTATGGTGGGATTCCCCTCCTATATAAAGGGGATCCTTTCCACTTTGTAGGGGTCAGTTGCTTCAACTATTCCACACGATATGTACAAGAACATTATATTTGCTCTCTAACACATTCTCTCGATATTGTTGCTTTCATTTATCTTCATATTTGTTCATCATTTATTGCTTATCATTAGCCATAAAGAGCCTTCGTTGATTATTTTATAGTTGTTAGCCCTACACCAATTACCCTTGATAGTTCATAGCCGAGCCTCGGGATCGACTTCGAGGCTCTGAATCAAAGGACTCAAGGCCCCGAGTAACTGACCTATTGGGTTTGATTATAGCTCTCTCCTTAACTTTATTTCGTCTCTAATTCTCATATACTTAGCATCAACTGCTTAACAAACTAGTATAAAAATAGATCACGTATTTTTAGAGTTTCATCAACAAATTTAATTGTTATTACCATTTTCACGGTAAACATAGTGCAAAACACTAGCCATTAAATCTTAAACTCAATTAAAGTGTAGTAAATTAGAGTGCAATAAGCGGCTAAAATACGAGATTATAGCCTACCATCAACACCCCACACTTAAACCATTGCTCGTCCTCGAGCAATCAAACCACACTTTATATAGACACAACCTTATTAAACAACTTGCCTAACTCATCATACCAAGAATATTTAAAATAAGACTAAGCACAATAGTGTAACATTTTCACCTCAAGATTTGACTCACAAGTACCACGCATCATTTACAATTCACTCACTTACTCAAACATAGAGATCAA
Source organism: Nicotiana tabacum (assembly GCF_000715075.1). Lineage (NCBI taxonomy): Eukaryota > Viridiplantae > Streptophyta > Magnoliopsida > Solanales > Solanaceae > Nicotiana > Nicotiana tabacum. The sequence goes on from NC_134085.1 coordinate 72,172,148, forward strand.
CGTCAGTTCCTTTCCTTCATGAATAAAGTGCCCTTAAACAACAAAAGAGAGTAGTTCCACACATAATAAAATTTAAGAAGAATTAGCAACTTACGATAGAAAGAATTCATGCACTCTCAGAAATAACATTCATATGCCACAAAAGATGAACAATAGGCTTGCCCGTAGTGTACTACTCTACTAATCGAGTTCATTCAGTCAAGGATCAAGTAGAACTTTATATTGGTTGTAATGTAAGCTACGTGATGGGTAGAATATATTTAGATATAAGAGTGACTACACCTCCCTAAGCACTTTAATACATACACTTTAACATTGAAAACCCCACACTTATGTTAAACCATGACTCCACCTTCATTACAATACACATTAACTCCATACTTCGTTAAAAATAATTACATCATGAGTTACCACTTATCAACGAATATTTGCACACGATACAACTATTTTTTCTCCTTTTTTTACTTTTTCAATTCAAGTGGCTCTTACTTCTTCAAAATAGTGCACCTTTCTACTTATTTCATTAGTTCCATTCAAAAGCCAAACGAATAACCCCACACTTCAAATTTTTTAAAGTTCATAACAAATTCAAGTGCACACGAGAGGCAACAAGTTCAAATAGATGATAAGTTCAAACAAATGGGTAAGGCTTGTAATGTGGTTGCCAAAGAAACAAGATTACAGGCTCAAAGGGGTTAACTAAGATACATCACAATTAGATGGGTGAAATATAAAACTGGCTTAACAAAGAAATGTCTATATCACTTCGACGACTGAACAAAACTATTATTTCGCTTTGCAAACACACGGGGCAAATTCCAGACATCAAATGCAATGCACAGAGTAACACAAAAACCTCACACACCTGGCACATAACTAACTCAAGATTGGACTCATCAAGACACTCTAATCAAAGTAGTTAAGCAAAGTCAAGATCATACAAATTAAGCTACTTATGCAAGATCCTAAACGTCACAACAAAAGCACTCACTATTCTCAAGGCATAACCAAGTCACGAGATATTGCTTCAATATCAAATCATAGCATGAGGTTTCCTACTCCTAACAAAAAATAAAAACTAACTACGCCCGGTTCAAACAAAACCTTTGGAAAAGAACCGCGGCACAAAAAAACCAAGGGGGAATTATTACACTACCTACAAAATAAAATCCTTTTATCTTTTTTCTTTCGACATAAATCCCTCAAGAAACCTGTCGATATGATATCCATCTTTGGGAAAAATCGAAAATTTTAAAAATTTTATGCTTTTTTTTCAAATGTTTTCTCTATGTCTTACTACTAAAATATACAAACAAAAACTAAACTAAGCAGAAGTAAACTAAAACTACAATACATACAACATACACATATCCCCCACCCCACACTTTAAGTTGTGGTATGTCCCCATGACGCACAATTAAAAATTATAAGATAGAGGAAACTTCCCTAAATATCTAATCGGAGTCCGAATCAATGTCGAGCTCCATTCCACACACCCGAGCTAGTGCACACATCCATGCAGACAGCTTCTTCTTAGCGTTCTTGGGGTACACCCCACACTTTTCTTTTTCATTCATTAGGGCCTTCTCCCTTCACCTTCCACTCAACACTTGCAGTCGGCTTCTACTTTTTTCAATCCTTTTCTACAGTCATCTCAAATGTCACTGTCTCCTCGCCCACTCTAAGCATGAGATTTCTCTCGTGTATGTCTAATATTGCTCTACCAATTTCTAAGAACGTTCTTCCTAGGATGAGGGATATCTCCTTATTCTCCTCCATCTTCACCACTGTAAAGTCTACAGGAAATATGAACTTATCCACCCGAACTAACACCTCTTCCACTATCCCTTCGAGTGTTATTTTGATCTGCTTGCTGCAATGATATTGGTGCAGACCTTATCTCCCCAATCTCATTCTCTAGTTTCATGTAAATAGACAAAGGCATTAGATTAATTGAGGCACTAGAATCACATAAAGATTTATAAAAGTTAAGACTGCCTAAAGAGCAAGGTATGGTAAAACTCCCTAGTCTTCACACTTTTGTAGGAGTTTATCTTGAAAGATTGCACTGTAATGCTCTATGACCTTGACCACTAGCATCTCTTCTATCTTCCTCTTATTTGTAATAATATCCTTCAAGAACTTTGCATAAGCTGGTATTTGTGAGATAACTTCAGTGAATGGAAGGTTTACATTAACATGTCTCAGCATCTCTAAAAATCTCTCCAACTGCTTGTCCATCTTTTCTCAATAGAGCTTTTGCGGGAAAGGTAGATCAGGTATATGCTCGCTCACATTTTGTTCCTCCTGTCTTGAAGTCATTTCCTTCTTCTTTTTGTCAGCTACCTTCTTGTCTTTCTTTTTCTTATCATATTAAATTTTCAGCTGCTCCCCACTTTCTTTTTTAGGTGTTACCTCGTTTTGGACTGAATTGGGTTCTTTCAACACTTGCCCGCTTCTCTAAGTCATAGCATTCACCATTTATTTGTGATTCTTCTCAATATCAGTTGGCAGAATACCTGGGATTCTCTCAGACAATATAATTGTAATTTGTCCCACTTGTCTCTTCAAGTTACGAAAACCTGTCCCAAGTTCTTTCATAGCTACACCATGATCATCTAGAATGTCATCTGTCTTGAGAATAAATGACTTTATCAGATCTTCTGACCTAGACTGAATTGGTTGTTGAGGCTGAAACTGCAGCCTCTGCTGATTCTGGAAGCCTGGGGCTCCTTGTCCCTCAAATCTAGGTTGTTTGGTTGCCATGAATTTGAAGTACCCCCAGGTGAACTGCATGAAAAACCGGTGTGCTTCTGACCCATTACGTTGAAGTTATAATTACCCAAAGCATTTCCTCCATTGAATCTTGACACTCATGAGTAGGGTGTCCTCTTTCACAAATATCACATGTTGCACAAGGCTCATTATGTATTGTGGCTAAGGTCAGCTTCCTTATTTCTTTGGCCATGGAATCAAGTTGTACCTACACAAATGTATTAGTATCAACCTGGTGAACACCAGTTGATCTTCCTCTTTCAGAAATCTCAGAGGGCCACTACTTTGTATCTTCAGATAACTCATCTAGAATAGTGACTACCTCCCTTAGATTTTTCATCATCAACGGACCTCCAGCTGCATTGCTCAATGTTCTACATGAGGCCGGTATCAATCCATCCCAAAAGTCCTGGAGTTGCATCAAAAGCTCGATTCCGCTATTTTGATACTTTCACACTATCTCCTTAAACCTCTCCCATGTTTCAAACACAATCTCAGTCTCATTCTGGCAAAAGTTATGGATTTATCTTCTAAACTTGCCCGTTTTAGCTGAGGAGAAATATTTAGCAAGAAATTTTCTTGTCATCTCCTCCCATGTTCTAATTGATCCCTAGGGAAAGCTTCAAAGCCAGTGCTTTGCATCATCTTTGAGAGTGAAGGGGAATGCCCTTATGTAAACTACATCTTGCGATATACCATTGTATTAAAAGGTGTTCATGATCTCCTCGAAGTCCATTATATGATTGTTTGGATCTTCGTTCTACTTTCCTCAAAAGACACAGAAACTTTGAAGGGTTTGAAGTAACCCTTGCTTCAACTTGAAATTATTAGCTGGAACTAGAGGTGGTCTCGCACCTGATAAACCTTGTTGTAGACCGGTCTTGCATAATCGCCCAGTGGTCTCCCTTCGAGCCCATTTGGTATTCAATTTCTGCATCTTTAGTAGCTGCTTTCTCAGCATCTCGAGCAGTGTTTTCTGTTAGGTGGGATGCCTCTCTTGCAGCCAAATCAACGTTATCCCAATCTTCAGCCATATTTTCTTTAGTTGAGGATTTCCCAACCTTCTCTATTTTTTCTGGGAGATTTCTTTCCTTCCTCAATTATCATAGTTGTTTCTTGATTTTTGGTTTGTATGGTTGCACTTCTTTCCCACAAGATCGAGTCATGCACTAATCTAACCTATAGCTTGCACACAGTCAAGGAACACCAAGTGTAAAAAGAGAAAAATAAAACAAAAAAGAAAAATTCCTGAATTAGCACTAAAAACTA